>NW_005201321.1:0-4165 GCF_000372725.1 Emiliania huxleyi CCMP1516 | reverse complement strand
TTAAGCTGCCGCCTGCGGCTGCGCTGCAGCGACTGTCAAAGAGGGGCGCACGAGAAGAAAGAATTTAAACAAGGCAAGTCTCGCAGAGCAGACAGGCTCGACACAGGTGCGAACTGGCGCGTGCTAGTACTATCACCGGCACACCACCGGAGCCGCCTAAGCGACTCCGTTAAGAACGGCAATGCACTTAGCACCGTGCACAATGCCGCTGTCCCCGCACGCTAGCTCGTTCACCGTCTGCCACGCCACGGCGGTGTGGAGAACGACAGACAAGCGCTGCATCTGCAGCCCGTGCCAGTTCTTGGTGGTCCATGTGACCTCATCGAGGTGCTGAGCGTCGCTAGGGTGCCCACAGGACCCCAAAAAAGAAAAGGCCTTAGTATGATCTGTGACGTCGTTCGAGCTCCTTGCGCCAGCCTTCGTGCTGCGCTGCTGTGCTGGAGCGGCTGACGCAGGGATGGCTGAGCTCTGCCATAGGAACGCACATCATGTGGGTACTCTGCGGGTCACTTACTCACTCGAATCACAATTACGGCCCGACACGCACATACAAGACAAACCCGGCGTCCTGCTCTCAAAAGAAAAAGAAAAACGGGAATGAGGAGACCAGCGGGGGAGACTCCCCGCCTATGCAAGCCCCAGAGAGGGGCCGCCATCGCCGAAGCTGTGCCAAAGCATAACTCCAAAACCCGCAGCGGCCCAGGCGGCCTTGGGGGCAGCCTGCCGGACCGCCGCTGCACGGGGCTTAGGCACCAGAAGATGAGTGTAGTTGATGGATCGGGCTGTCGACCGTGCCTCCCCTCTTTTCGTCAGAGTGGGACTTACGCCGCGCCGGGTAGGGGGCGCGCCTGGTCCTCGACGGAGCCGCGCGCCCCAAACGACCCAGGCGGCGAGTAGTCGTCGTCGAACCTTCGGCACGTAGTCGCCCGTGGTCAGCGCCCTTCCTCCCTCGCCCGTCTCCCTATTCGTATTGCACCCGAGGCGCCCGCGGCATCTCGCCGCCCATCTTCGGCCACGCGTTGTAGTCGAAGATGGCGGCGTTGCGCCTCGCGATGATGGTCGAGTGCACTTGCAGGAAGCGCTTGCGCTCGCTGCTGACCCGCCATCGCTCGCTGTCGGAGGATGCCTTAGCAGCCTTGATGTCGAAGTTGGAGTTGAACCACGTCGCTGCCTCTTGCCCGATGCCGCCGCGCGTGCTCGCCGCCCACGTCATAAAGTCGCAGTTTTTGGCGTCGCACGCCGCTGCCTTGGCCCTCCTCTTCGTCGCCTCGGCGTAGTCGGTGGCAAGGTGCGTGCCGTTCGCCAGCGGGCGCAGCCTGCCGTAGTGCACCGAGGTGACGCACGTGCCGTCGTACACCACGGGTCGCGCCGACTCTGCCCAGTTCCCGAAGACGCCGTCGCCCCGCTGGTATGGATTGGTGTCCGGGTCGTGTGCCCGCGTCGGGTCCCTTCTGCTGGGCCTCGGAGAGGCTCTGCGGCGGCGTCCACGCCATGCCTTCCTTCGTCGCGGCCACGAAGGCTTCCCAGAACGCCGGTGCTCCCTTGCCGCGTCTCTTGTCGTGGTCGTACTTGCGCGCCTTGTAGGCGAACATGTGGAGGGCGCCCGAGATCACCACCAGCGTCTCCAGCGCCGTGTCCTCCCATCCGGGCGTGCCCGCCGCCTGACCGCCGGCGCTCTGCCCCGCCTCGTCGCGGGCCTGTCTGAGGGCGGCCATGCGTCGCTCCGCTCCGTCCCGTGCCCGTGTGAGGACCGTGCCGAGGGTCCTCCCCATGCGCCTCGCCTCCTCGTCGTCGCCGCCGGCCGTCGCTTCCGTCGCCGCTGCCCGTATCTGGCTCCACCCGATCGAGACGAGCCGTGGCGAGATCAGCATGAACTCGGAGAGGATGGTGCGGCCCGCCGCCTCCCAAACAGAACAGATTGTCAGAACAGCGAACTTGGACTCGAAGTTGAAAGTTGAAGTTTGTGTCAGAACAGGGCCTACGCCTCAACGTGAGAGTGTGTCGCCTTGGCGCGCTTGGTGGAGGACGTGCTGTGTGTGTTGATTGATTGAGTCCGTCCGTGGCTCGGAGGGAGACTTCAAGACAGGAAGAGGGAAGGAGCGAGGCAACTGGGAATGTCAGAGCCCCTGAGCTGTGAAGAGAGGGGAGGATTTTGCGCTGTCAGAACGTTGTCAGAACACTGTCAGAACACTGTCAGAACGCTGTCAGAACGCTGTCAGAACGGCCAGGTCTCTGTCAGAACATCTGCGGGAGCTCCACAAATCAGGTTGCCTGTCCGCATCTGTGTCGAGCATGTCTGACGGGAGAGAGAGCGACTCATCCCCGGTTCTGTTGGCGACGCGTCCCTCCCCGCTTCTCGGCCGGGTCGGCCAGCTTCTCGGCCGGGTCGGCCAGCTTCTCGGCCGGGTCGGCCAGCTTCTCGGCCGGGTCGGCCAGCTTCTCGGCCGGGTCGGCCAGCTTCTCGGCCGGGTCGGCCAGCTTCTCGGCCGGGACGGCCAGCTTCTCGATCGTCATCTGAGCCCACAGAGCTAGGATCAGACAAGTGCAGACGTTGGAAGGGGGGGGGGGGGGGCTCGAGGGCGGAGATAGCAGGCGACTGCGCGGCAAGGCTAGAAGGCGCGCACACCTCGAACGCCGGCTGCATCTTTTCAGCCGCGACGTACGACGCCTTGAGCGCTGGCGCTGGGGCCAGCGCATGTGTGGCGAGGGTGCCCACAAACGCTCCGCCTGCAACGGATTAGTACGAATTGTGTACAAGGGGCAAGCGGCGGGAATAGGGCCGAATGGTTTTGCGCACCAAAAGCGGCGGTGACGACGAGAAGCGTCTTCATGGCGCCGCTCTGGTTCGTATCCATCATGGCTACCTGTGGGCGCGCGTGAACCCGTAGAAGCAGGCGCGCGTGAGAGCAGCAGGCGCGCGCGAGAGCAGGCGCACGATACCCTATCGAGGGCGACGATTTCGCCCGTCCCGATTTTCGGCGACTAGTTTACGCGGATGTCAGCGAGGACCAACCGAACGCTTGTGGATGAGAACGAATAGGCACGGAAAGTTCTCAGTCGTTCTTCACACGGCAATCGCCTCGTCTTCATCTCAAGATCTTCATCTGCACGCTTATCTCCCGTCAGATCGGATCTCCCTGCCATTCGTGAAGTCCTGATCGGATGTCTCCCTCTCGTTTCCCTGGATGGAAGCTTCGGAAACGTGCAACAGGTAGAGGGGACCCTCTGGTTTCCGGCTGGGGTTGCTGGAAACCTATGACAGGCCCGCCAGCCAGAGGAGTCCCCTCTCGTCTAGGACATGTTTGTTTGGCATGGTTGGTGGGGGCGAGGGGGGAGAGAGAGAGAAATGTTGTCGTGTTTCAAACAGACAACCCAAGGGAGGGATGGGAGGAAGGCACGCCGCCACCACACAAGCGCACTTGGAGCACTTGGAGTGCAGTTATCAACCGCACATCCAGGGCCGGGGAGCTAAGAAGCGCACCCAGCGGGCCGGATGATTGGCATCGGGTTGCGGGCAAGAGAGCCCTAGCCCCGGGGGTGCGCGGTCGCAGGGCCATAACACGTCTCCGAGGGTTAGCCCCCCGCGTACCGGGTTACCCCTTAACTGCAGAACGCACCCTCTTCCTCGACCGTGGGGGGGTGCGCGGTCGCAGGGCCATAACACGGGTCTCCGAGGGCGTACGGCAGCGCTCCGGGTTTCCCTCAGCGGCGGAATTTTTCCCTCGCGCTTCCCTGGGCCCCCCTAGCAGCAGACCGCACCCCCTCTACTCGGAGCTAAAGAATACTCTCCGAGGGTTGGACCCGCGTACCAGGTTTCCCCTTAACTGCAAGGACGCCCCCTCTACTCGGAGCTAGAGATACGTGATACGGGAATACGTACCGCCCCCGGCTCAGTTTTTCTTACAGCGGCTGTATGCCCACACCCTGATGGCCGTGATAGCCCTGTGTGTGGGTAACTCAAGGGCTGCCTGCCCGATGAGCTGCTGCGCCTCGCTCTTAGCGGGTGTCCATGCGCACGCTTCCCTCCGCCCGCAAGAGGGCTAGCCTCGGCGCCAGCGCGGCTCCCTTGAACTTCCCGTGCCTTCCCCGAAACTGCTCTTCTACTTTGCTTGCAAGTACCCATGGCTTCTACGAACTTGCTAACCCTTGTTGGAAGGACTCAACC
>NW_005201322.1:4870-9383 GCF_000372725.1 Emiliania huxleyi CCMP1516 | reverse complement strand
CTTCCCGACGCACACCGAGCTGTCTGGCGAGACACTCCCGAGACACTTCCTAGACACCTCCTAGACTCTTCCCGACGCACACCGAGCTGTCTGGCGAGACACTTCCGAGACACTTCCTAGACACTTCCTAGACACTTCCCGACGCACACCGAGCTGTCTGGCGAGACACTTCCGAGACACTTCCTAGACACCTCCTAGACTCTTCCCGACGCACACCGAGCTGTCTGGCGAGACACTTCCGAGACACTTCCTAGACACCTCCTAGACTCTTCCCGACGCACACCGAGCTGTCTGGCGAGACACTTCCGAGACACTTCCTAGACACCTCCTAGACTCTTCCCGACGCACACTGAGCTGTCTGGCGAGACACTCCCGAGACACTTCCTAGACACCTCCTAGACACTTCCCGACGCACACCGAGCTGTCTGGCGAGACACTTCCGAGACACTTCCTAGACACCTCCTAGACTCTTCCCGACGCACACCGAGCTGTCTGGCGAGACACCTCCGAGACACTTCCTAGACACCTCCTAGACTCTTCCCGACGCACACCGAACTGTCTGGCGAGACACCTCCGAGACACTTCCTAGACACCTCCTAGACTCTTCCCGACGCACACCGAGCTGTCTGGCGAGACACTTCCGAGACACTTCCTAGACACTTCCTAGACACTTCCCGACGCACACCGAGCTGTCTGGCGAGCGCGTGCTCCCTTCCTCCCCCGCCTAGCATGCACTGCTGTACGGCCAGCCTGTGTCTTCCTCCCCCGCAGGAGAGCGGCTGCAGCTGTCTCGCGCCGTGGCGGGCGGGTCGTACACCTCCCTCGACGACTACTTGCGCGCGCACTACTGCCTGCTACGTGAAGACATGGTCGCCCCGCTCCGGTCCGCGCTCGCGTCGCTGCGCGGCCCGCAACCCACTTCCGCCGACGGCGCGCCGCGCGAGGCGCGCGAGGGGGGGGCGGGCGCGCCGGCCGTGCCGGCGCCCGACGCGTCCGCCGCCGCCGCCGAGTTCATCCCGGCGGCCAACGTCTACGACGGCGTCGAGCTGCTCTCGCTCAAGTGCGGCGCGCGCGGCGTGGTGTACCGCGTCACCTTCTCGGCGCGTGGGGGCGGCGTCGACTGGGCGTGCTCCAAGCGCCTCCTCTTTGGCTCCCTGCTCGCCCTCTCGTCGGACGGCTTCGCCACCATCCTGTGGGCCACCGTCGCGCACCGCAGCCTCGACCTGCTGCGCGCCGCCGACGGGCCGCGGCGCGCCCTCCCCCTATCCGAGAGGAGGAGCTCTCCCCCTTTTTCCCCATCTCCCCCCCCCCCCCCCCTCTCTCTCCCGTAGGCTTGACGTGTCCCTCTCCGAGGCGCAGCACCGCTCCTTCCAGCTCGCCCAGTCGCGCGGCGCGCGCTTCCAGATGCTCGAGTCGCCAGTCTTCTTCGACGCGACGCGCCACACGCTCACCGCCCTCCAGCGCATCTCCGCCGAGCGGCTGCCCTTCTCGCAGACGCTGCTGGCTTGCGCACCGGTGCCGGTGGTGGAGCCGCCAAAGTGCGCCTCTGCGCAGACGTGCCCTGAAGACGCATCCCCTCGTACCCCAAAGCAGCGGCCGAGAGGACACGGCTTCGGCCGCACTCCGCCGTGCATACACCGTGGTCGCCGCCCCTCGCTTGCCACGCGGTGCGCGTTAGTGCTCCGCCGCAGCACCGCATTCCTGGCCTCCGCGTCTCCACACCGCAGGTACCTCTCCGCCAGCGCCGACGCGGATGCGTGGGAGATGGGAGGGGTCTTCCCCTCCCTCCCCGGCCGCGGCACGCTCCACCTGCTGCAGCCGTGGCCGCGTTCGCTCTCGCAGGGCGGGCAGGGCGGCGGGCAGGGCGGCGGGCAGGGCGGCGGGCGGGCGGCGGCGCCGGCGCTCGACGCGGAGCAGCTGGACGCGCTGCGCGCGTGCCTCACCCGCGAGGTCGCGCTATTAATTCACTATTAATTAACTATTAATTAACTATTAATTAACTATTAATTAACTATTAATTAACTATTAATTAACTTGCCGTGCCTCACCCGCGAGGTCTCGCTGGTGCTAATTAAGTGCTAATTAACTGCTAATTAATTAACTAGCGTGCCTCACCCGCGAGGTCTCGCTGGTGCGCGGCGGGCCTGGCACCGGCAAGTCGATGCTGGTCCGGCTGGCGCTGCGCGCGCTGCTCGCCAACGGCGGCCGGCAGCGCAAGCGCGCGGAGCCGCGGCCGGTGCTCGTGGTGTGCGCGACGGACGTGGCGCTGGACGCGCTGCTCGAGGGGCTGCTGGCGGCGCTGCCGAGCGAGGCGGCGTCCGCCCCGTCGCTCGTGCGCGTGGGCGGCCCGTGCCGCAAGGAGTCGCTACGGCCGCACTCGCTGCGGCAGCGCGTGCTCTCCGAGCGCGAGCGGGACGAGGGGCACGCGCGCGCGTGGAAGGCCCTCTCCAAGCAGCAGCGCGAGCTGCGCGAGCGCGCGGACGGGCTGGTCGCGCGGCTGCTGCGCGAGGCCGAGCCGACGGCCGACGACCTCGACGAGGCGCGTGTGTCCCATACCCGTCCGGAGGGTCGACCCCGGCGGAGGGTTCAGGTCCTGAGGTGGTGCGGTAGGCGTGCTCGACGGCGCAGATCATGTCGCTCTGCTCGGACGCGCCGGGCGGGTGGCACGACATCGAGGAGGCCCTCTCCCTCTGGCTCGAGCCGGTGCGCAAGGCGCGCGCCGCGCGGGAGGCGGCCGCGGCGCCCGCCGCCGCCGCCGCCGCGGGGAGGAAGAAGGTCCTCGTGACGGGCGCAAGGGGGGCCGCGCCGGCGGGGGGCGGCGGCGGCGCGTGCGGGGGCGGCGGCGCGGCGGCGACGCCGGAGCGGCTCGTCCGCGGCTCGGGCGGGCGCAAGGCGGATTGGGCGGCGGTGACGCGGGTCGAGTTCACCGACAGCGGCGTCGGCGAGGCGGAGCTGTGGGAGGCGGAGCTGCAGGCGGGCGGGGCGGGCGAGGGTGTGCTGCTCGCTGCGGAGGAGGAGCGGCTCGTCGAGGACACTTGCCGCCTCGATGCCGAGGGAGAGCACGTCCCGCTCGCGCGTGGCGGCGGCGCGGGCAGCGGCGCGCAGCCGCACCCCACCAGACCCCGGTGCCCAAACCCACGGGCAATGGAATAGGCGGTGTGCCGTGGCTCGACGCGGCGGCCGAGGAGGCGCGCACTCGCTCACGCCGACACACACACACCGCGCCCACGCGCACCGGGCCTTGCACCTCCCGTGCCGCGCGGCTCCTGCCTTTCTAGACGGCGTCGCGCGAGGGAGTAGCCTTTTCCCCTTGCCCCGCCCCACTGCGTGCGGGCGTGTGGAGAAGCGGACAGCTCCCCTCACCCCAGGCGCTCGCGGAGGAGGACGAGCTGTGGGGGCTCGACCCGACCGCGCGCGAGCAGCTGTGCCGCCTCTGGATGGCCAAGCTGCAAGAGCCGCTGCACGCCGAGCTCGCGCAGCTGTGCGACGAGCACGAGAAGCTCGTCAAGACTTCCGCTCGAGCTGTGAACGGCGTCTCGTCACACCTCCGGCTGTGAGCAGGCACGAGAAGCTCGTCAAGACTTCCGCTCGAGCTGTGAACGGCGTCTCTTCACACCTCCGGCTGTGAGCAGGCACGAGAAGCTCGTCAAGACTTCCGCTCGAGCTGTGAACGGCGTCTCGTCACACCTCCGGCTGTGAGCAGGCACGAGAAGCTCGTCAAGACTTCCGCTCGAGCTGTGAACGGCGTCTCTTCACACCTCCGGCTGTGAGCAGGCACGAGAAGCTCGTCAAGACTTCCGCTCGAGCTGTGAACGGCGTCTCTTCACACCTCCGGCTGTGAGCAGGCACGAGAAGCTCGTCAAGACTTCCGCTCGAGCTGTGAACGGCGTCTCGTCACACCTCCGGCTGTGAGCAGGCACGAGAAGCTCGTCAAGACTTCCGCTCGAGCTGTGAACGGCGTCTCTTCACACCTCCGGCTGTGAGCAGGCACGAGAAGCTCGTCAAGACTTCCGCTCGAGCTGTGAACGGCGTCTCTTCACACCTCCGGCTGTGAGCAGGCACGAGAAGCTCGTCAAGACTTCAGCGCGAGCTGTGAACGGCGTCTCCTCACACCGCCGGCTGTGAGCAGGCACGAGAAGCTCGTCAAGACTTCAGCGCGAGCTGTGAACGGCGTCTCCTCACACCGCCGGCTGTGAGCAGGTACGAGAAGCTCGTCAAGGACAAGTCTCACCTCGAGCGGTCGCTGCAGCACGACGTGCTCGGCAAGGCGGCGCTCGTCGGCATCACCGCACCCGCGCTCGGCACTGCCCGCCTCGCTGCCGCGCGCGCTCCACGACTCGTCGGGCACGCTCCCGGCTCACCCGCGCATGCCCGTTGCTGGAATCAGGCAAGCTGGCCTCGCTGGTTGGCGCGCTGGAGCCGGACGTGGTGCTCGTCGACGACGCCTCCGAGGTGCAGTCTCGCGCGCACACACACCCTCTCCCCCCATGGTTCAACGGGCCTTTGCCCCCCC
>NW_005201322.1:0-4096 GCF_000372725.1 Emiliania huxleyi CCMP1516 | reverse complement strand
ACAAAAAGGCGGAGAAGGCATGCAGCTTGATGCTGATTGCGACTCTAGAGGATCCCCCTCTTCCGCGGCGCGTCGCGGCTGTGGGAGGACGTCGCGGCGCGGCTGGACCAGCAGAGGCGCGCCGGCTCGGAGCAGGGCGCCGTCGGCGACTGGCTCGCCCTCTCCGCCACACGCAGCGACACGGGCCGCCCCGCCCTTGCGCGCTCGGCCGCCGACTTTGAGGGCGTGGCTGGGAACTGACGCGGCGGCCGCGCGAAGGGAAACGCAGCCCCTCTGGGCCTCGGGGAGGGGCGGGCGAGGCGCGAGGGCGGAGGGGTGGAGGGGGCGCCTCCTTCCTCCCCTCCCGGCGGGGGGGGGCGGGCGCGCGGACGCGCGCGGGAGGGGAGAGAGGGCAAGGCCGCGCAGGCTTCAGGCCCTGGAGCGGCGAGGCGGGAGGAGGAGAGCGCGGCTGTGCCTCGCGCGCGGCTGTGCCTCCCGCCACTAACAACTTTTTGAGGGAGGGCGGAGGGGTGGTCGGTCCGCACGCGAGCGGCCGACGCAGCGACGGCCCGGCGCCGCGCCGCCCTCCGCGGTGAGACGGTGGTAGAGAGTGTCCCATGCAGTGGTGGCTGGCGCGCCCAGTCAGCGGGGGAGCAGAGGAGCGAGAGCTTGCTGGAGAGAGAGAGAGGGCGAGAGAGAGACGTGTCTCACATCAGGGCGAAGATGGTTTCTTTCTAGAGCGAGCTCTAAAGTCGTAACCGCCATCCATTCCGTAGGACGAGACCGCCTCCACTGCGAACCACTTACGGCTTTACCACTTTTGATGCCTAATCTCAAAGTATAGCCAGGGGGGATACCCGTAGCCCCCAAAGTGAACTGCCTGATCGACTCCCCCGCACACGGCGGAGGAGGAGGAAGACAGCACAACCCCAGGGCGGGAAGAGCACAATGCTCAGGGTGGGACAAAACACCGACAGACGAGAGAAGAGGCCACAAAACAGACAAGCAGAATGGCGCAGGAGAGAGAGGCTCTGCAGGCGAGCCGCCCCTGGCTCTCGCGTCTCTCTCTCGATTCGACCCCTGCTTTCGACCGATCAAAAGCAGGTCGAATCGCATCATAAATGTGGGACTAGATGACCCCTGCGCGGGCCCCGCCTCCCTGGGGGCGGGGCCCTTGGCCTTGCGACGGAGAAGAGGCCAAAATTGTACAGCAGCAGACGACGGACAACGATGCAGTAGAGGCTTGCTAGGAAAGGTGAAGGGCCCGGCATGCTTCCACACACATTTCGTAGACATCGGGGAGGATGTAAACTTGGCAATAATCGATGCAATCATCATACGAGTCGACATACGAGTCGACAAACATTTGGCAGACAAAGCGCCCATCGTTCACGTTGACAAAGTTGGACGTAGCCGCCGACACGTAGCCGGAGTAGTGGACGCAGGGGTGGCCCTCCCATGTAGTCTCGCCGTCCGTGCAGTGGCGGTGCTCCTCCACCTTGAAGACCGAGATGCCCCAAGCCTGGTCGTGTTCGTCAGCGCCGCACGTGGACGTCGGCTCGAGCAGCGCGATGTTCTTGTGGTCCCACGCGCTCGAGACCAGCGCGTCCGCCTCTGCCGCGTCGCCCGCAATGGTCTTTGCGAGATGGTGAGGAAAGTCGGTGAACTTGACCGCCGTCTGCGGGTAGAAGTTGAAGGAGATGTCGGCCATGAAGTGGGCTGCGGTATCGTCCTCCGTCTCGCTCGCCGCCACGTCGCGCTCCTTCATCACGACGTTGAGGTTCGAGCAGAAGCCGGAGGCGGCGATCAGCCAGGCGGGGTCGTCGACCACGTCGGGCACGGGAGGAGAGGGCTTTGGCGCAAAGGCGAGGCCGCGAGCGGCTGGGTCGATGTCGTCGACGGTTTCTGCCTGCGCACTCGTGTGGTGCGTGTAGTTCAAGCCTGCATGTGAGTAAGTGCGGCTGGGCGGAGCGACGCACCGGCAGGGCAGACGCCGACAGAGCGACGAGCAGAAGCGAGGCAATCTTCAGCATCCAGTCCATGCAAGGTGCACCCCGCGAGATGTACCCCGCGGCCAAAACGCCGTTTTTCAGAAGAATTCTTCGAGCCTCCGCTCGGGTACGAGTAAGCGGTCTTTTCTTCCGGATCGAGCCGCTCGAACCAGGGAAAACGCATCGAGCCATGTGAAGCTCTCAAGGTGGGCGCTCAGGTGGGTAGGAAAAGACGTGCCAACGGGGGGGGGTGGAGCCTCGGTACCCTAGACGCGTGTGTATCGCGCGCCTTGCGGGGGGGGGGGCGCGGAAAAGAGGAACCTCTTAGCGCCATCGCCACGGTGCTGCATGCAGCGCCGGGCGACGACGGCTTACCGCCTCCCGGTCCCCCTCGGCACACCTCCGCTGCTTAATGTTTGGCGACTCGAACCCGTGAAGCTTCCCCGTGCGCGGGTTACCCGGCTCCGAGAGGACCCGGTCCGCGGCCGTGCCTCGCCGAGCGCCTCGTCGACGCCCTCGGCGACGCCTCCTCGCGTCGCGTGCCCGTGCGTGACCGGGCGGGTCCGCGACCTTTTGAGCGGCCGTGAGCCGGCCGAGAGGCCAGCGATGGTTGCCTGAGCGCCCTCGACGGGCGTTGTCCTTGTCACCACGGGCTCGCTCGCGCAGCTCTATCCGTGGCAGGTCGAGGCCATCTTCCACGGGCTCAAGCAGGCAAAGTGCCGCGTCGTGTGGGGCCTGAAGGAGGCGGCGCAGGCCCACCTGCCCTCGAGCACCGACCCCGACTTTTACATCTCCAAGTGGATCCCACAGGCCGCGCTTCTGCAGGACAGTGCGGTGAGAGTGGTCATCACGCACTGTGGCTGGGGAGGCGCGCAGCTCAACCCACCCGTCGCATGGCCCGCGCCTGTCTCTCCTCGGGAGCCCCGCCGACGCGCCCACAGGTACGCTCGAGTGCGTGGTCGCGTCCAAGCCAATCGTCGCGATCCCATTCTTTGGCGACCAGCCGGAAAATGCAAACTTGCTCGTCGGCGCCGGTGCGGGAGAGTACATTGGCAAGGTCCCGGCCGGCGGCATGGACATGAACCCTTACAAGGAGGGCGACTTCACGGCCAAGACCGTTGCCACCGCCGTCGCCAAGATTATGGCCAACCCCGACTATACCAAGGCGGTCGCGAAAATGGTGAGCCGAGCAGTGGAGAACGGCACGATGAGCCCGTACCCCTCCCCACAACGCCCGCCGTCCCAATCCAGGCCAAGTCGTCACGCGCGAGCGGCGGTGCGGAGGCGGCGGCGCAGCAGATCGAGTGGGCAGCCCGCTTCGGCACGTGCCAGCTGCACTACCCGCTCAAGCGGACCAACCCGCTGAGCGGCCTCCTCCTCGCCGCCGCCGGCTTTGCGGCGCTGGTGGGGTACAGGCTCGTGAGGAAGTGAAGTGTATGGGTCGAAGTTCTGGGCGGTGGGGGTGCCTTAGGGCGGCGCGCGAGTGTTTGAGCAAACGAGCATGCTTCATAAAAGCTTGCTAGCACAAGGCCACAATTGCCCGCACCGCGCTTTCTTTTTTCGTGGCAGCATATTTGGTCTTAGGTAAGGTAAGGTAAACTTCTCCACACACACGAGGTGGTGGGGCAAGGGGGGGCAGCCCTCGCATCTCCACGTCTAACGACAGGAGCCCCACGGCATTTAAAGTGCAAGGCCCGGTGCGCGTGGGTGAGCGGTGTGTGTGTGTGTGTGTGTGTGTGTGTGGAAAATTTTTGCTATTTGGGTCAATGTTGCACAGCAAACGCGAGAAACGGGGGGCAAACGCGAGAATTACGTTACAATCACTTTAGGCTCTCCGTAGCAAGAGTACGTGGACCCCGAGGAGCTGGAGGGAGAGAGTGCGTTCCTGAGGCTGAGCCTGTTGCGGTGTGCGTAGGGTGCGCCCGCCCCCCGCCCCCGCCCGCGGGGCGCGGGCCGCGCGCGGCGCGGCGTCCGATGACCGATCGGCAGCCCCGCGCCGCGTGTCTGTGCCCCGGCACGCGGCAGCCTACCAGGTCGATCAGGAGCGAAGACCGAAGTGTACACGCTCACACACATACTGTACACATGCCCCTGGCCCCGCCTCACCTGAACACCTCCACAGCAAC
>NW_005201323.1:5086-10176 GCF_000372725.1 Emiliania huxleyi CCMP1516 | reverse complement strand
CCGCGGGCTCCGGGCGTGGAGGTGGGGCGTGGCTGTGAGTGACGGTTTGGGCGCGGAGTAGGCACTTGGCCGCCGCTAGTCGAGTGGCGCCTCCTCGTCGCGCTCATCGTCGGGCTGAAGGCGCAGGTCCTCTTCATGGCGCCCTTCACCGCCATCTTTTCGCAGATGATTGGCGGCCAGCGCGTGAGCAACGCGCTCGCGACGATGCTCTGCCTCGCCCCTCTCGTCGGTGCCGCCACAGGCACCGCCATCGCGCCCCTCTGCTTGCGCCACGCCGACTCGGCCATCATGCCCGTCGCCGCGCTGCCGGCGGCCGTGGCGTGCGGCGTGCTGCTCGTCGTGTGGGCGCGCGCGGGCGGCCACGGCGGCCGCACCGCCAACCCGCTCGCCAGGCAAGACTCTGGCAAAAGTGCCAGGGGGGCTTTGGCGGTGAGGCTCGGCAGCCTGAGCCGGGCCAGCGCAGCCACATCCACCACGGCCGCCAGGCTGCTCGAGCCGCTCGTCGCCGCCGCTGAACGCCAACGACCACTGCCGCCGGCCTCTTGAAAAACAATGTGAACCAACAATCTCCCGTGTGACTTGAGTAAGAAACTCTAAGAAACGAGACGCCGCGTACGCCGCGAGTGACGAGTACAACACACAACCAGAGTCGAGACTCGAGAGAGTCGTTGTGAAATGATATCGCAGCAAAACTGACCCCAGGAATTCTGGCTCGGGGGTATACCCAAACTGATCGTGAAAACTCATAGCACGTAGTGGTTTCGTTGCGAAGCATAACTCATAAGAGTCCCTCTGAAGTTTGCGCCCGGAGGCGCCTCTTTTTGCACGCCGCCCCTCCGCTCAACGGCCGTCGCGCCTCGTCGTCCTGCCTTGCCGTCGCTGGGCGACTCGGAGCGCGATCGCCGCTCACGGTCCCAGCCCCGGCCGCGCTGCCCTGGCTCCGCGGCGGTCGCGCTCGAACTTCCTCCCTACTGGCTGGTCGGCGCCCCGAGAGCCCGCACCTGAGAGCTCGCTGCTCGGGCGGAGCAGACCTCGAGCGAGCGCGAGGCGGCCGTCGAGGCGGAGCATGTGCGGCCGCGCGTGTACGCGGCGTACACGCGCGGCCGCACGTGCGCGGATCGGTGCGGGAAGTCGCCTGGCTGCCTGGCCGGCTCGGCCGTTTAAATTCCTCTCGCACTCGGCGGCTGCCAAGCGAGCTCAAAGTGCATATTGGCACGTCGCTCGTGGCCGGAGCGCGTCGCCACGGAGGCGCAGTTGGCCACCGGCGCGAGCTCAGCGACCCAGGCATTCGCGCTCGGCTAGCAGGCGCCGCTCTGCGAGCGAGCGCGCTAACTCCCATTGCGAGAAAACCGAAACCGAGACCGGAAATGACGTACGTCCTAGGACGGCCGACTATGAAAATGAAACCTATGCTTGGCGACGAAACCGAAGCCAAAAAACCTGCGCCCAGTTTTGCTGCGGTGAACTTCGCGGACAAAACCAGCAGGGCAAGCTCGTCGGAACCGCTACACGGCTCTGCGCTCCTCTAGGGTCTTGCCGTCACATCATCCCGCGCCGGCAACACTTGTGCTGCGCACAGCGGGGGTGCGAAAAGCAGCCGCGGGGCGCCGCGCACTTGCAGCGGGCGTTGGCGGGTGTACAGGCAGTGGAAGAGTAGGCAAGCGCGCCTCGTGCAAGAAGTTGGGGAGCTAGCTGCAGACGAAAACCGTGCGTGCACACATTATCTCAAACAAAGAACGCGCCGCTTCGCAGCTGCGCGCACACGCCCGCGCGGTGACTCATGCTATGGATCCGCGATGCATTTCTGTCTCTAGCTGCAGTGCTTCATTGGGGCGATTGGCCTTTGGCAGTAGCAAAGGCGGGCATGACATGCTGTTATTCCTCAGCGGGCTCAGCCGCGTCCGTGATCACGACGGAGAAGAAGGGGAGGGCGAGGAGCAAAAACCGCCGCAGCGACATGACGATTTCGCCGCGCGGCGGGCGCTCTCTTGTGTGTTCGATCTGTGATTTGTGTGTCTCGAGGCGGTGCCCGGTGCCGAACGTGTCGGACCTTAAGGTCTGTGAAGAGGAACATCACCCGTTTTCATTCAAACAGATCGACATACACACAGATTTACCGCAGTCCACAAGCACAGCAGCCCTACCTCGTACTACCTGCCCGCGGTGAGCCAGCCCTTTCCTCAGTGTTTGCGGGGACCTGCTTCCTATTTATCGTCTCGTTGCGAGCTCGCCTTTTTATTTCCCCCTGAATTTGCAAGGCCGAATTAATTACCTTGATGGATTGCCGTTATGTTCCCTTCCCACCACGCACCAGCAGACCCACGGCCGGAGGGCCTGCCTTAGCCAGCACGACAGAACCATCTTCAGCGATGCTCCTGGTGGATGTCCTCCTCTGTGTGGCCGCCCTGACATCGCTTGCCGTCCCCATCGCCTACTAGTACGTCAAGGGACAATGGCTCGCGAGCAGTCGAGGGTTCTCACTCGGCGGGCGGTGTGCCCGCAAGGCCACAGACGCCGCACGAGAAAGGTGCAGTGTCGCTTGGAGCGGGAGATGCTCGGGTCGTGTCTGCTCAAGGATACGTCCACGCGGAGCCACATGACCCGCCCCGCACGTCGCCTCTACAGATCGTGTTGAGATTACTCTTTGTGTGTTTATGCCGGCAGTTGTGTTGATGTGTCTTCTAGTGTGCCCCAGTCCACACACCCTTGTCGTGCCAGTGTGCTGTGAGAGAGAGAGGTAAGTAAGTACCACCTTCGTAAGTAAGTAATGAGGTGAAGAACAGTTAGGCTCGGACTGGACACCGGCGCGGTTTGTGGCTTGTGGGTGGACGCCTGGTGGACGCTGGACAGAGGTCAGGATCTCAGGAAGGAGAGAGTCTCAGACGATGTCGTTGTCGATGACGGCGATATCGCGACACACAGACAAACAAACTCACAAACACCACTCCGACTCGCTCGACTCACGACCAGGCACGACCCCGGCCCACGACCAGGCACGTAACGCGGTTGAGGGCTAGAGCAGCCGGCGGGCTGCTCCGCGCCTCCAGGCTCCAGCAAACTCGCCGGCCGCAAGGCACGGAGACGAGAGCATGTGGGCTGTGGGGTTAGGTGAGTGAGGTGTCTATCAGAAAGAAGCTCCCCACACGGGCCAGGCACCAGTCCCTACCCCTTGCTTATCCTCTTGGAGAGGGTAGGTAGGGCAGGTAGGTGTTATGCCGCTGCTTGTCTTTCCGACCTAAAACGAATCGTTCAGCACTTGGAGCGCTTGGAGTGCAGTTGGTAACCGCACACCCAGGGTCGGGGAGCTGAGAAGCGCACCCAGCAGGCCGGGTGATTGGTATCGGGCTACGGACACGCCTCCGCGACTTCTTTTTTTGTTGCTTGTGTTAGTGCCAGTGCGCGCCAGTCCCGTGCCCCGTGTCGTGCGAGGGAGTTTTGTTGTAACATTGTTTTTGCTCGCACAAATTTCGAAAATTCTTTTTGTCGGTCGGTCCGTCGCAGGCTGTGCCTCTTTTGGTACCTGTGTCGAACCTGTGTGCTGTGCGAGAGAGTTCTTTTTCTTGAATTCTTTTTGTCTATGTTAGTCAAGAACACACACTCGAGCGTTGTTGGCATTGACCTGGCATCGACCCTTTCTCCCTGACCTGAGCCTCTGGATGCTCGGCCCGACCTCTTTCCTCACCAAGGGCAAACCCGGCCAGGGCGCCAGTGGGCTTGGCCTCGGGCCGACGGACACGCTCACGGGCGGCAGGAAGACAGCCGCGCTCGCCGGCGACGCCAACGAGGCATCATCCGCCCGCGGCAGGAAGGGTGCAGGAGAGGATGGCCGACGCAAGGCCAAGAAGAACCCAGACCAGGCGCGAAGAGCCGCGACGACCACTGGCTCCGGCCTCTCCAAGTCGGCGCCGCTGCGCGGAGGAGGTGGAGGGCCGTCGGCAACCGCCACGCTGGGGCACTCGCTCGCGCCCGGTGGCAAGGGCACGATGGCTGACGAGCTCGACATGTCGGACCTGAACTCCAGCATCGAGATCGATGCCGGCCACGCTGATCGCTCACTCGACGCGTCCGACTCGTTCGAGCTGGAGGAGCTCGGCCGCGGCTCGGCCGCCCCTGCCTCCTCCTCTTCGAGGGCGGCCTCCAAGGCACGTGCACCGGCGCCGGCCGCCACGGCGCGCGCGCCGCCCGAGAAGGAGGAGCTCGAGTACTCGATGTCCTTCGAGGCCGACGCCCTCCCGCCGACTGCGCCGCAAGAGCCGACGGCGCTCACGCCGGCGCTGCCCGTCCCTGTCGCGCAGCCGGTCGCTACTCCGCCGGCCGCTACTCCGCCGGCCGCTCCGCCGGCCGCTCCGCCGGGGCCGGTCGCAGCCCCGTCGCGCGTCAACCTCTCCAACATCAAGCCGCTCGTGGCGAGGCCGGCCCCGCCGCCGCCCTCCCACCCAACCGCCGCCTCCGCGCCGCCCACCCCGCCAGCGGCGATAGTGGCGGGCGGCGGCGTGGGCGGCGGGTGGGCGGCGGTGGTGCCGCCGCCGGCCGACGCGACGCGTTTCGAGGCGGCGCTGTCGGCCGCGGAGGACGCGCGGCGGCAGGCGGAGGCGAGCGAGCGACAGAGCAGGGCGCAGGTGCGCGAGGCGAGGGCCGAGGTGCCGGAGACGTGGCGAGGGTTGCCGGTCAGCTGTGAAGTGTGGTGCTGGCTGAGGAGGCGACTTCTTTGCAGGCGGCGGACGCGCGCGAGGCGCTCGACCGACTCCGCTCGCTGACGCGCGAGGGCCCGTCCGGCGGCGCGCACGTGGCGCACGAGATCGAGGTGCAGCAGCTGCACGCGCGCCTCGCCGGCGCGCTGAGCGAAGCGGAGCTCACCCGCCAAAAGGCAAGACTGCCCGAGATGACCCGAGATTGACCGAGATTGCCCGAGATTTCCCTTGAGGCGGAGCTCGCTCGCCGACAGGCGGAGCAGGAGGTGTCGGCGGCCAAGGTGGAGGCGCAGCTCAGGGTGTCGCGCGCAGACTCGTCGCTCAAGATAGCGGAGGAGAAGCTTGCCCAGCTCGCCGCGCAGCACGGCGAGCGCTCGCTCCACCTCGAGCAGTCTCGCA
>NW_005201323.1:0-3521 GCF_000372725.1 Emiliania huxleyi CCMP1516 | reverse complement strand
ATCGGCTCGGCGTGAATCGCGCGCCGCCGCCGTCCACCTCTGCGGCGGCGCGCCACTCGGCAGGCAGCGCGAGGCCCTCGTACGGCTTCCCCGGCCTGGCGCCGATCGAGACGCCCTTTCCGTCGGGCGCGACGACGCCGATCCCGCGGCGAGCCGCGTCGGGCGGCCGATTCCAGGTCCGACCGCGCTTGTGACTTGGCGCGGGGTGCCCCACTTAGGCGCGACGTGTGGGGTCGCGCCAGCACGGCTGGCGGCGGCTCCTCGCGCTCCTCGTCGATGGTGTCGCTCCACAAGACGCAGCTCTCGAGCTGGGGCTCGGAGGCGTCGCTGCCCGTCAAGGCCGCCGCGCCCGCCGCCGCGCCCGCCGCCGCGTCCGCCGCCGCATTGGCCGCTTCGACGTCTGCACCCGACACGCCCACCTCGCCAGCGGCTGCTGCGCCCGCCGCGGTGCTCCCTGCTGCCGTGGCGGAGGAGCAGGAGGGGAGCTCGGACGGCGAGGGGGTGTAGGCAGTCCGGGTCTTGCGGTTGCCGTGCAAGAGGGCTAAAAGGTAACGCGTAAAGAGAAAAGTAGGTAAACTTCTCCACACACACGAGGTGGTGGGGCCGGCGCTTGCACAGCTGCGAGAAGCCATGTTCGCCGGCAGCAGCAACAGATCTGCTTTCGAGGATGGCATCATGAACTGGCAAGCGCGCGCTCGCAGTCGCATGCACGATGAGAAACCAGGTACAGGGGAGGTTGCGTTAGTTTGTCACTCGCCATGCGCGTCCTTGGCTGACCCTCCAAAACTCCCTCCCCGCCGTTCGCGGCTCGGCTTGCGTATGCGGCTGGGAGCTTCGAGGACATGCAGGCGTCCCGCCCCCTCCGGCCATCCCCCCGGCTCCCATGCGCGCGGCCGCGACGCGCTGCGCACCCTCTT
Organism: Emiliania huxleyi CCMP1516; assembly: GCF_000372725.1. NCBI lineage: Eukaryota > Haptophyta > Isochrysidales > Noelaerhabdaceae > Emiliania > Emiliania huxleyi. The sequence goes on along the minus strand of NW_005201323.1, from coordinate 2,604 downwards.
CCGCGCTGCACCCGCTCTCGGCATGGCCGTCGTCCGCCGAGATCACCTCCTATTCGCGCCGCAGGTGCACAACCAAGGGCTGGCCACCTCCGTATCCATCATGATGAAGCCAATGGGCCAAAATCGGACTCCGCTCCCCTCCCAGGTGGCCGGAGGGTACACCTCGGGTCGGCGTGCTGGGGGGGGCGCCGGTGCGCAAGCCCACTTTCCGGGCGACCCCGAGGGGGAGGAGGCCGGGCGAGTGGCAGCAACTCACTGTTAGTGTCCCGGGCCGCTGCGGCACCGTTTATACGGCCCCTCGTGATGTCTTTCCGAATTTGCATTGTGAGTCGTCCTCTGGCCAGCCGAGGGGCGCCAGAACGGCATGTGTACTGGTGCTGGGTGCGGGTGCGGAACGGGCTTTTTTTAACTCGCAACCAACTATACTATACAAGGACACCCTCAGGGGGGACACGCGGCGCATGTGCGTCACGTCAGGGTGGAGTTGGCGGTGGCCGAGCGTCGTCTCCAGATCGACTCGCAGCGCGGAGTCGAGGGGTGAAGCGCGTCGCGCTGCGACACTCGAGAGCCGGCGGGATAGCCGTGGGGCGCGGCCGACTTTGAAGTCCTCAAAGATCCGGTGCGCATTCGTCCTCTGAGACCCACGCGTACAGGAAAGGGGCGAGAACGCGGCCATTCTCCATTGACAATCTAAGGCAACCTTGAGCTAGCCCGTTCCACACGGTGTGGGAGGCACTAAGTCAACTCTAAGAGTCACAACCAGCCCATTGTGCATTGACCCGCAGCTTGTGTTTGGTGCACAATGCACTGTGGTAGAGCCTGAGCCGAGGCAAGAGCATTGCTTGTTGGCTGTGGCACTCTCAACTATGGCACAGCGGCGTTGGATGGTGGAGTTGAGCCTAAAGGGGTGGCTGCAAGCTTTGCCGCGACTGATTGTCACCAACTGGGAAGATGAGGGCGCTCCAGCAGACATGAAGCGCTGGGGTACAGGACTGACATTCCGGATACAGGTCTGGCGCCTCTGCTTTGTCTCGGCGATGCGTTGTGTGGCCGCTTCGAGTGGGTCCTCTTTTATGTTGTATATCGACGACGACACGATTATCGACCCTTAGCCTTAGTGCATCTACTCACCTCGGCTCCGCTTCGTTCGCTACAGAGAGAGTACAGACAGAGCAGTGATAGCCGACCGGAGTCGGCGACAAGCACCGCGACGCCGGGAGCAATCGCAATGCGGCATATACTGTCGCTGATTAAGGTCTGCCCAAGTTGTCGGAGGCACACGATGTTTGTGAACACACTAACTGACTGGTCCTCCTCTCTTTTTCATTCATTCATTCAGTACCGGAGTAAGCATGCCCCGTTTGTTGCGCGTCCCGTGCCCCCGAGTTCATTTTAAGAAGCAAGCAGCCCCTCTTCCCCTAGATTAGATTCGTCTCCCCGGTAGGTAGGTAGGTAGAAAGGTGAAGAACAGACGAACTCCCGGTGAACCTTCTATTCTAGACCGCTAAGGATTGAGAGCAGCCTCGCTCTCAATCCTAGAAGTCGAAGGATTGTGAGCAGCACTCCTCGCAATCGTAGCATCTCTGTGCGACTGTGAGCACTTACGCTCGCAATCCTACGTCTTCTAGGACTAAGAGCAGCTCCGCTCCCAAGGTGACTGGTGACGCCTACGACTACTACCAGCGCGCTCACAATCCGAGCAAAGTCTAGGATTGCGAGCAGCTTGGCTCACAATCCTAGCAACATGCCTCCGGTTGCGAGCAGGAGCGCTCGCAATCCTAGAACTTTCGCCGATTGCGAGCGACACCGCCCACAGTCCTACGACTTCTAGGATTGCGAGCGGGTCCCCTCGCAATCGGTGCGATCACTGTTTGGATTGTGAGGAGACCCTCCCGGCGCGCTCACTCACAAGCGCTCGCGGCTGGAGCGATTGGGAGCGCCCTCTGTGCACCGCTAGCAATCCTTGGATCTTGGGTACGATTGTGAGCGCCGCCGCTCATAGTCCTACAAGATGTAGGATTGCGAGCGCTACTGCTCGCAATCGGAGGCATGTTGCTCGGATTGTGAGCAAAGCTGCTCGCAATCCTAGACTTTGTTCGGATTGCGAGCGCGCTGGTAGTAGTCGTAGGAGTCACCAGTCACCTTCCTTGGGAGCGGAGCTGCTCTTAGTCCTAGAAGATGTAGGATTGCGAGCGTGGGTGCTCACAGTCGCACAGAGATGCTCCGATTGAGAGGAGTGCTGCTCACAATCCTTCGACTTCTAGGATTGAGAGCGAGGCTGCTCTCAATCCTAGCGGTATAGAAAAGAAAGTTCACCCGCACTGGGCTGTGAACAGAGCACCAAGCCACCAGCAACCAACAGCTCTCACCCCCCGTTGCTGGGGTACTGCCAGCAACCAACCAACTGGCGCTGTGCGCGGGGGTTCTGGTCTGTGAGAGGTTGAGGTGCGAGCCCTGGAGGCCCTGGGGATTCACATGCTCAGCCTTCATTTCGCCAGCACTGCTCTCTCGCCTCCGCGCGTGCTGCACAGCGGCGACCGCCACCTGCCGCCGCTCGTCGACGTGCCCGGCGTCGGTCTCCCGCTTCCGCGCGTGATCAAGCCT
>NW_005201324.1:12060-13327 GCF_000372725.1 Emiliania huxleyi CCMP1516 | reverse complement strand
GAGAGATCATCTACCAGCGCCGGCAACACCCCCCGACGGCTGGGGCTAGTGCATCGTACCCGTCCTCATCCAGCACCCTATAGCGTGAGCCCTTCAGCGCAGCGACATGCGCTTTCCTCAGCGTCTTCAGCGTATCCTTGGAGTCGGGTGCCGCCTGGGCTACTTTGCTGATCGCCGTCCCCGTCTGCGCTCGCGCTACTCTGAGGAACCATCTGGCCTGCTCCCTATTCCCCAGGCAGGCGCCGCTAAGCAAGTGCGCCATTGTCGCCCTAGGCGGGTTCTCATCTTCCTCGGTCCATTGCTGCGCGGCTTTCCGCGCGACTGGACACAGCGGGTCTCGCTTTAGTGCCGCCCTCCTCGCCGCGTCCCTCGCGGCCTTACAGACGAGGCAGCCCCTGAGTTCGCTCCTCGTGGCGGCGCCCGGGGTCTCTCTCCCCGCCTCTCCCCGCATGATCCTCTCGTGGTGCGCTCCGTGTGGCACCCCCGCCTGCTGCCGCACACGCGCTCCCATGACGGTCTTTGTCACCACGTTATGATCATCCACATCGGCGAATTGTATCTGGTATCCCACGCTCACCGTGTTGATCCTTGATCCGCTGGCGCTTGTCCCATTTGTTTGTGTCTCGTCGTTCCCCTGACCACATCGCTCTCTCGTTTTTGAAAGAGACGAAGAAAGTATTACAAAATCAACTCTCTCTCACAGCAGACAGGCTCGACACAGGTGCGGACTGGCGCGTGCTAGCACCATCACAGGCAAAACCACCGAACTCCGAAAAGACGTGGAAAGATGAAAGTGTAAAATCTAAAAAGTCTAAAGAAAGCTCGACGCACAACTCTCACAAGCCAAACGAGAGGGGATGGGGGAGGAGGAGACTCGAGGGTCCCCCGCACCTCCACCCACCACCTGCACGATCAGGAGAACCCACCCCCTGTGCCCCTGATCGTCCTTCCAAAATGGAGAGCTCTACCCACCGACGACATCATGCAAATATAGCCTTACGCAGTTGACAACGTTCTCATTACCGCATTAGCTCAGCTTCACGTCTCGCCACCAGCACTGAGCCTGGCCAGCGCCGCCCGCCGCGAGAAGGCCTTCTTTGGAGGGAGCACAAGCAGGGCAAAGTCGTCCCGCCTCTCGGCAGAGCCTGTTGCATCCACCTCCATCCCGGACACACCCGCGCGCATCGCACTGGCCACCTCTGACCCGGCCTCGCGCGCCTCTGCCGCTTGCGCCTCCGCCGCCGCTAACGTCACCTCCCTCGCTGCT
>NW_005201324.1:6144-7934 GCF_000372725.1 Emiliania huxleyi CCMP1516 | reverse complement strand
CATCCGAGAGAGAGAGAGTTTGTTTGTTTTGGCATCCGTGGCGCGGGGCTCGTCTTCGGAAAGTCGGGCATGGCTCTACCCGCAACTTTCTCGCTAACACGCGCGCACCGCCGAGCCTACGATGGGCGCGCTGCGGCCGCACGTCTAACTTCGTCATAGTGAGTGCCACGACGTGCGGCCTGGATTTAGGTTTTAGCCCACGCGCCTCTGCTCGCAAACACTCACCCATTGAATTGTCACTGCCCGTGAGTGCGAGATAGGGCTAGCAGTAGGCAGCTAGCCTCTGACGAGGAGGGCGTCCGTAGACACCTCACATGACCCCACACACGGTCTCGCCCGTGCCTTGCGGCTGGCGCCTGGCGGCGAGATTGCTAGAGGCGGAGCAAGCCTGCTCCAGCCTCACATGTTACTTCCTGTCGTCTGTTGTTTGTTGTGCCCTTGTTTGTTCTCTTGGCACCTTGGAGTGCTGGGGGGGGCGACAGGGAGGATGTGGCCTTGAGTTATGTGTACGCCAACTCAGGGTGTGTGGCAGCCAGCTGGCTGTGTGTCTTGTGAGCCTGTTTGTGTCTGTGTGTCGCTCGTGCGTGTCGTCATCATCTGTCTCGCGTCCACCCATACCGCGTTGGTGTCCAGTCCGAGCCTGGCTGTTCTTCACCTTTCTACCTAACCTAAAGGGTGTGGATGCTGGGTTGAACAAAATCGGAGGACGCGACCCACTTCGCCACAGACGGTCCCGCGCCTCGCCGCTAAGACGGGTACACGACCGCGGCTTGTGTGCGTGTACCCGTCTTTGTCCGGAGTGAAAAGTCCAACGCGCTCGTCGGTGACGGCTTCCTCCAACCTGCGCCGCGCTCGGCGAACCTCGACAGCGCTTTCGGTGGCATGCAGCTCTTTGCGACAGAAGCCTGGAGAGCAGCTCCTCTGCTGCTCACACACTCTGCACAGCTGACACAGCCTACTGTGCGGCTGTCACAGCTGTGACAGCGATGGGCTCGCCCTCACTGGCCCTCAGTCACTTGTGCTGCGGCTTGTGTGAGCGACACTGCTCGGCGACTGCCGGCACACTGTGAGACCATGGGTGAGAGGTCAAACCACGCTACCAGCGCTTGGTCACATCGGCCCCGAGGTCAGATCCATCTACTCTGTTGATGACAAGACTTGTCTACCGGCTGGAGCCGAGCAGGAGGGCTTGGCGCACAACCCCTGTTCAACTCACCCTCCACACCCCGTAACCTAGACTGAGATGAGACCGCCAGTGGAGTGTTGCAGACTTGCAGTATGTTGGGAGTCCACCGTGCACCGCGCTGCGAGCCTGTCGTGTCCCTTGTCAGGAGCAGGAGAGCCCCACCTGTGCCCCTCGCCCTCGCCCTCGCCCTGATGCGGATCGTCCCTCCAAAATATCCCGGCTCGAGGCTCGTGCAGGTGGGGACCCTGTCCTCCTCCCCCCCCCATCCCCCTCGTTTGGGCGGCATGTTTTCTTTCTTTTCTGTTTTTCTTCCAATAGCCGGCTTTAATTCTCGGCAGAATGGGAGATGACAGATGTCGAACGACGAGGATATGAGACTCGCCCCCGGGGCCGCCGGCACTTTCGCGTGCGCGGAGAGCGCGACCGACGCGCCCGCGGCCCCTTTCGAGAGCACAGAGCAGCCCCCCCCCCCACCCTTTGGAGAGCAGCCCCCCCCCCCCCCTTATAGACATGCACATGACTCGACGGGCTGGAGCCCTCCCCGCACTCAACCCGTCAAGTGCGCCCGGCACCCCGTCGGCCCAAACGACGGGCGACGGCGGCG
>NW_005201324.1:0-5566 GCF_000372725.1 Emiliania huxleyi CCMP1516 | reverse complement strand
AAGGCGTCGGGATGAGCAGCTTGTCGGCGAGGGCGCCGACCGGGCAGAAGACCGCTGTGCATAGCCCCTCCGTGATCCAGGTGAGCCCGGCGGGGAATATGGACTCGTTGTACGCGCCGAGGTTGCAGTGCCTATGGTGAAGTCGGGATCGCAAGGTGTATGCCCGCATCAATGTAGGCAGGGGGGAATGGAGCTCTCGAGGTTGCCACGAGACGACCAGCCGCGGCGCGTCCGCGCCAAAGAGGTGCAGGAATCGGAAGGCGGCGAGGAGCCAGACTCCGGAGAGGTTGAGAGGCATTACGACGTGAACAACGTCCCAGCGCTGGCGGGCGAGCTCGACGAAGGCCAGCGGCCGCAACACCATCATCGAAGCGCTAAAGTTCCAAGGGTTTGCGAAGGCCCAGCAGCACTCAGACCCCGGGTGGCAGAGCGTGACTGTGCAGCCTCGCTCGCGAAGGCCGTCCGCATACTTCCCGACCCGGCGGGCGATGCCGTTGACCTGTGGGGGACAGCCGACGGACATGGGCATCGGGTGTGAAGCGCATTCGGCCTGCTGGGCTTTGCGGTACCTGCGGCGGCACGTTTTCGGACACGAGGAGGACGCGCATGCTGCTGAGCTGCAAACGGGTGCCACGATTGCCTCTCGCCGTCGGGCTTTGGCCGCCAGTGCATCGCGCCCCGAATTCTTTTCCCTGGTCGGGTTCATTTGTATTCACAGAACGTTTGCTGTGATTCAAACTCGGCCGTCCTTCTGATCATCTTCGGTCGGCGACATCGCTCCCCCCATCTGGCTCCCATGTCGGCCCACCCGTCGATCAAGGCGCCGTTTGAGGACGTGGGGTGGGCTGTCAAGGGCAGCGCCGAGGAGGAGGACGAGGCGGCCGCCGCAGCGATGGCAAAGGCGCTGGACCGCGCCCACAAGCTCCGCGCTTCCAGCGGCCGCGCGTCAAGCTCGGAGGGCGGGCACTCTCAGGGCTGCGCGAGCAGCACAGGCGAGGGCGGCCTCGAGACTGTCGTGCTGCGGCACGAGAGTGGCGCCACCGCCGAGGTGCCCTTCCCTTGCCGACCGATCCCGGCCAGGCAGCCAGTATAGTCGGGTGATGATTGCTCCATTGCTCCACGCGCAGGTGTATCTGTTTGGGGCGACGCTCTGCAGCTACAAGTCGCCGGACGGCGTCGAGCATATCTTTGTCTCGCCCGGCGCAATCTTTAACGGCGCAAAGGCCATTCGCGGCGGCGTCCCGGTCGTCTTTCCCCAGTTTGGACAGCCCGACACGGCGATGCCGCAGCACGGCGTCTGCCGGCCGGAGAAGCAGCACGTGCTGTGGGAGCACCTGCACGTGCCCAAGTCAGGGGGCACATCGCTCTCCTTTGGACTGACGAACATGCTCTGCGGACCGACTATGGGCGAGATGCCGGAGGGCCTTGAGCCGTGGGAGGTGACAGGGGTAGTCGCCCGGGAGCCCCGCCGCACACTCCTTCACGAGCTGCAGCACGTCGACTGTCGGACTCTCCACAATTGTTTGTGCCACTCACCGATGATTTTGCTGGACTACCCAGGCACGGGGCACGCGCGCGTGTGTCAATACCATCCTTGACACCGAGCTCTCGTGGCCGAGCGTCGCGGAGGTCGAGAGCCTCGCCCGGATGGAGCACAGCGTGTTCGACGTCATTGCGGCGCGCGGGATGGCGCTACAAAGTGCGCTTGCTCCGTGGCACGGGTTCCCGGCGCCGAAGCTCGTCTTCCTGACGACGCTGCGCGACGGCACGTCCCGTGCCCTCTCGCACTGGGCGCACTGCACCATCCAGGAGCCGGTGGTCGTCAAGGACGGGAGCACTCGCTGCACCCTCGGCATGATCCCGATGCCTGAGAAGCCGGCCTGGGACGACAACTCGCTAGTGCAGTTCCTTCTAAAGGACAACAACCCCCCGGGCGCCAAGCCCAAGCAAGGCCTGCGCATCAACAACGCCCACGTCGGCGCCCTAGCGTCCGAGCCGGAACACACGACGGTGCTCAACCCACTGCATTTGGCCAAGGCCAAGCAAACGCTGCTGAGCTCCTCGATCGACCTGCCCGATGGCACACGCGCTGAGGGCTTCTCCTGGGTTGTGGGCTTCACCGAGTGCTTGGAGGACCTCTACCGCTTCTTTGCCGCCGGCATGGGCATCCCCGAGCACGTCGCATCCGAGACTGCGTCGGTCCACTACGAGCAGCGCGCGTCCTCCTCGCACAGCGAGGGTGACAACCGGCGGCGAACGTCGGTGAAAGTCACGCCGCACGGGCGCTTCTTGACGGCCGACCCTGCGGAGCGGCGCCTCGCAACAACCACCGGGCTAAAGCAGGGGGCCAAGCTGGCGACAACGATGAACGGGCTCGACAACGACCTATGGAGTTGGGCCCACGAGATGGCCAACGGCGCGAACCACAACCCGCGCACCACGTTCGTGGGATGCCGCGATCCACCGGCCCCTCAGCCCTCGGACTAGACGGCCCCGAGCCACTGAGAAAGACGAGCGAGCGAGCGACCCCCCGCCCCATATGTACACAATCTCTGTATGCGCGCATTTTGCTTGCGCGTCGCGCGCGGCCACAAGCCGCGAGAGATCGAGGGGAGGCTTGGGTGTTAACTACAGAAATTTCGAGTTGAAGTTCACTTCTTTTTATGCATGTGGTCAACCCCGACCGTGTCCTCCGTCATGTGCCCGTGTGTTCGCTTCGCGCCGCGAGCGGCAGCAGCAACCTACTCAAAAACCAAAACCAAGAACAGTGTGCCCGCACGGGGCTACACGAGCCTACGACGCACACATACACGCGCACGACCACGACGAGACGACAGAGGCGGACAGGGGATGGCGAGAGACACTTCTGTGGACAGGCCCGCTCGGTCGGGGGGGGGCCTTCTCGTGTAGCTTCTTGCGTGGCGAGGAGTGCCCGCACGTGCGTGTGAGGTGTGTGTGTGTGTGAGAGCGGTTGTGAAGGCTGAAGCGGCCGCTCTCTCGCCTCTCGGTGGAGGAAGTGGAGAGAAGTAGGTCTGGAGCCGTGGAGGCTAGCGATACACACAGCGTAGCTAGGTCAAGTTAGGGCCGAGGGTAAGGTTACTAGGATTGCGACGAACGAGCCCCCTCACACATGACAAACGAGCTACGGCGTGAGAGGACTCAGTGCGTGGTGCGGGTTTGGTGTGTGGTCGGGCCGGCCCCGCTCTCCTCTCAGAGTCAGCTGCCAGCCGCGGTCCCAAGGCCCACTGCGATGCAGCCGAAGAGGGCGGCGGCGGTGGCAGCGGCGATCAGGTTGTCTCGGGTGAGCACCGCAGTCGCTCTGCGGCGCAGGTCGGCCGCGTTCTGCCGGACGAGGCTCGCGGGGTCGGCGAAGATGGGCGAGATCTGCTCGAGAGTGAGCCCGCTCGTCTCTGGGACGAAGAGCGCGTAAAAGACGAAGGAGGCGGCGGCGACGGCGGCGTAGAGGTAGAAGGAGCCACTCCACTGCAGCCGCTCCGACATGGTGAGGAAGGAGGAGGCGACGAGGAAGGAGGTGAGCCGGTTGGCCATCGTGGCGATGCCCATCGCCTTGCCGCGCACCTTGTTTGGGAGGATCTCGGCGAGGACGAGCCAAGTGATCGGGCCGTACGAGAGGGCGTGGAAGGCCATGTACGCCGCGAGAGACACGCAGATCCCAGCTGTCGCGGGGCTCGGTCCGGCGACGCCTCCGGCGAGCTTGAGCTGCATCGAGAGGCCGAGGCCGAGCAGGGAGGCGGTGAGGCCGACAGCGCCGAGGAGCAGCAGCGGCCGCCGGCCGGCATGGTCGAGGTTGAGCAGCGAGTGCGTCTCGAAGAGCAGCTTGACGAGCCCCATCGCGACGGTGCCTCCGATGGCGGCCGACTTGGACTCGAAGCCAGCCTGCTGGAAGATCTTGGTCGAGTAGTAGATGATCGACCTGCGGCGGGGGCACGCCGAGGTCAGGGCGCGCACAGTGCAGCGCACTAGCCGCCCTCGAGCGGAGCAGGAGTGTGTGTCCCGCATCTACGAGGGCCGACTCGATCCCGACGGCGTGCTGCAGCACCGCAAGCACCTACAGGGAGGCTCCGAGGAGGTTCCGAGAAGGTTCGATGCCGCCTGCGGCGTGCCGCAGCATCGCCATCACCGTGCCAACCACGACCGCGGTGGAGGTGGGCGGGCGCAGCAGGTCGAGCCACGTCCCCTCCTCCTCGGTCGCCATGTCGCGCACCATCTCGTCGAGCTGCGCGTCCGCCTCCGCCTCGGGCGCCGGGCGGAGGATGCGGCGCTGCACGGCGCGCGCCTTGTCAACCTTGCCTTTGCCGATCAGGAAGCGAGGCGACTCTGGCAGGAAGAGCATGCGCAGGGCGAGCAGGATGTCGGGTGCCGCGCCGAGGAAGATCATCCAGCGCCACTGGTTCGGCACGCCCGACAGGAGGTAGTTTAGCAGAAAGGCGAGCAGCACGCCTGGAACAGGCCGAGAGGTGAGTGTGCGATCGCGGCGGCGCAGCGTGAGGGGGAGAGGCGGAGACCGAAGGAGAGGGACACCTCGCCGAGGGTGACAAGGGCGCCGCGGAACTGCTTCGGAGCGACCTCCGCGATGAACATTGGCGAGATGAGCAGCCCCGCACCCACGCCAAAGCCCTGCAGCCAGCGGCAGCGCACGAGGTGCTCGTAAGAGCCGGCGAGGGCCATGAGCGTGGAGCCGACCGCAAAGGCGCACGAGGACATGAAAAGCGCGGGCTTGCGCCCGAAGGTGTCTGCCACCCAGCCAGACACCAGCGCGCCGGCGATGGCCGCCGAGTTCATCGCCGCGGCAAACCGCTCCGCCTGCGCCGACGAGAGCGAAAACTCCTCCTGGACAAAGAGGAGGATGCCGGAGACGCACCCGATGTCGTAGCCGAGGAGCAGCGAGTCCATCGCGGCGAACACGGCGCACGCGAGCACGAACGGAGGCGCGCCCGCAAACGAGAGCTTCTCGCGCAGCTTCGTGACCGTCTTGGGCACGGCCGGAGGCTTGGCGCTGACCGCCTTGGGCAAGGCGGGAGGCTTGGCACCGCCGCGCAGCCGCAGAAGATGCGGTGTCGATGCCGCTGGTCGCGTGACAGATGCGGCGGCCGCCGTGGCCACGCAGCAAAATAGAAGACGCTGCGCCATTTTTTGCGGCCACGCAGAATGCGCCATCGTTTTTCACAAAAAAGACGCTCCGCCTGTGTATGAGGGTCAGGGGAATCCTGCGGAGCCGCGCAGCGCCTAGATACATGTCCTGTGTGCTGTGTGGTGCACGTCCTACGAGGGCGGGGTGCGCTGACGGCTGAGCGCTGTGCCTCGGGTTCGCGTGCGTCGCCCACTGCCACATCTCTCGACTCTCCGGCGCGGAGAGAGTTGTCTGCTCTGTTTATTAAAGAGAGAAAACGACTCCCGCCTCAAGCTTTGCGTGGTGTGTGCGCCAACGACCGCGGGCACCGACGTAGAGAAAACCACACAATGCATCGATTGGTGCGCTTGTTGGTGCGGCGCGCGTTCATGGGGAGATCGCCAGGGTGCCTGCTCCGAGGGCCCCAGTGCCGGT
>NW_005201325.1:4377-9807 GCF_000372725.1 Emiliania huxleyi CCMP1516 | reverse complement strand
TACGGAGAGGTTGTTGAGAGGGATCGGAGGAGGCAGACTCCTCGCCTGCGGCGCTCGGGCGCGGAGAGCCAGCTCTGCGCGATGCGGAGCACCTGAGCGAGGGTTCCGAGCAGGTTCCGAGAGAGAGGGTTCCGAGCAGGTTCCGAGCACCGGGAGGGGTCCGAGGAGGTCCCGGGAAGGTTCCGCCGTCTGCACGGCGCAGAGTCGCACACGGCTATATTTCGGCTGCATCTCGGCTGCATCTCGGCTGCATCTCGGCTACACCTCGGCGATATCTCGGCTGCATCTCGGCCTGCAGGAAGGCCTCGCCGCCAGAGACGTACACGTCGAGGTCGACTCGCTTGCCCAGTCGCTCTACGGACCGACCCGCACCTATGTTACTGGTTCCGCACCTATGTTACTGGTTCGGGCACGAACAGCGAACGGGAATGGAGGAGGGTCACGCGCCGAGCGCAGCCCCCTCGCTGATCAGCAGCAAGCGCTGCAGCGCGAAGCCGCCCGCCACCACGCCGCCCGCGCGGCCGAGCGCCTCGAGCAGGTCGCGCTGCCGCTTCACCCTGCGACACGCCGGGCGAGGGTGAGATGAGCGAGGAAGCGGAGACGACGGTGAGGTCTGGGAGAGGCGGCGGCAGCGGCGGCGGCGGCGGTGGCAGGCCGGGGTCAAGGTCCTGTCCACCACACGTCTCCCAGATCTCGGCTAGACCTCGCCGCACCTCGCCCACAAGCTGAACAGGCCGACCACGTCGAGCTCTCGCCAAGGCGAGACGCGGACGGAGGCACGGGTGCGCCGCAGGTCGCCGCAGCAGCCGGCCGACTCCAGCATGCGCTCGAGGAAGGAGGGCGTGTTGACGCCGCCGCGCAGCGCGATGCAGGTGCCACGCAGCCGCACCATGCAGTGCGCGCCGAGCGGAGACGCCGCCGAGAGTAGCACCGACCACGGAGCCACGGCAGCATCGACGTCGGGGCCGTCCCACGCGCTTCGCTGCCCGGGGCAGGGCTCCTTGCACGCCCGCGCGAGATACCAGGCGTACGAGGCCGCCTCTGCGCTCACGGACTGCGCGATGATGGCGTTCTCGTATTCCTCGAACTCGCGGTCCATCGAACCGAGGTGTGGCGGCCAGCCAACCTTCGTCGTTCGAACGGGTGAGATGGCGGTGGGGGGCGGAGTGGGCTGGGTGGGCTGGGCGGCCAACCTTCGTCGTTCGAACACACCTCTTTCTTTTTTCGCAGCCCTGTCTGTGACACGACGAGCGGCCTAGAATTAGCACACGTGCCTCTGCTTGCAAACACTCACACATTGAATTGTCATCACCTGTGAGGGCGAGATAGGGCTAGTCGTAGGCAGCTAGCCTCTGAGGAGGGCGTCCATAGACACCTCACTAGCTAGACCCCACACACGGTCTCGTCCGTGCCTCGCCGGCCGGAGAGATTGCTGGAGGTAGAGCAAGCTTGCTCTAGCCTCGAATGTCACTTCCTGTTGTCTGTTGTTTGTTGTGCCCTTCTTTGTTCTCTTGGCACCTTGGAGTGCTGGGGGGGGCGACAGGCAGGGAGGATGCTGAGGGAGGGTGTAGAGGATGTAGAGTGTAGAGCGCTGTAGAGCTGTAGAGCTGTAGAGCGCTGTAGAGCTGTAGAGCTCTACATCCGCCGCGTGACGATGCGCCTGCGTTGTAGAGCGATGTAGAGCGCGATTTTGTTGTAGAGTTCTTGTTGTAGAGGCTCTACAGCAAAACCGCGGGAAGGCAGTGACTCAAAGAGGTCAAGCCGCGCTAATGGGGTGTGTCCGAGCTTACTGGAGCTCTGATGGACGGCCCTGACTATCCCTGAGACACAGAGAGTCACTCTGACGGCACACAACACCCTATAACTGCGTCATGACCAGCCTGCCATGCGTCGCCGGTGCCGCATTCGTCGCAGTGCTTCTGTAGCAGGCGGTGGACTGTCGGCTGCGAGGACGGTCGCATTTGCGCGAGGCGAGGCGAGCATTGCTGCGCGTTGCATGCGCCATGACTCGCGCCAGCGCGTGCGGGAGCTCCTGGCTGAGCGTTGAGTCCAGGCGAGTTGCGCTGGCCACTATCGCTACGCCGAGCCGAGCTGACGCGCCGAGGCGCCGGCCAGTCGCAGCCGTGAGGCATGCCACAGCAGCAGAGGCACCTGCCACCCATTGGGCGGGCAGTCAGAAGGCCAGGGCAGCACTGGCAAGTGCAACGCGCCTCATGTCGGAGAGCGACCGTGCCTCGTTCGCCGCTTTTGATGTAGAGTTTGTTGTAGAGATTTGAGCACTTGAGCACTGGATGGGGTCGATTCCGCATGGTACGGGACCCCTCGATCGTCTCGCCCTCCCTCACTGGTGTGTTCATGGGGGGGGGGTCATAACAAACACGGTGTTACCATTCGGGCAACTTCGATTGCATTTTACCACTCGGGCAAACACGATGTTCGGGCGGACGGAAAACGCGTTTGCGGCAGCTCGCCCGAGAGCTATGCATGAAGCGGCCGGCGCGCCACCGCAGCTCACCGATGGAGTGTGCGGAGCGGCTCAATCCACTGGCGCAGCAGCATCGCGACCCATTCTCCAAGCACGGCCTCTGGCGTTGCGATTGCACAGAGAGCGAGCAATAGTCGCCAAAAACACTGATCTGTGTGTAGCGGATCTCCATGGCGGTCGCGCCCAGCGAAGGGACAACCGCAGGCCTCGGATGCTCGCCCGGAAGCGGACCCACCGTGCGAGTTGCAGACCCGGAGGTGGCCGACCCAGCTCACCCCCAGAGAGGCATGCCCAGGGTCAGGCATAGAAGGGGGGTGTTTTCCGTCCGTCCATCTTTGCATAGAGATTTCACGTTGTAGAGCGCCTCTACATGCTCTACAACGCAGGCGCATCGTCACGCGGCGGATGTAGAGCTCTACAGCTCTACAGCGCTCTACAGCTCTACAGCTCTACAGCGCTCTACACTCTACATCCTCTACACCCTCCCTCAGGGAGGATGTGGCCTTGAGTTATGTGTACGCCTACTCAGGGTGTGTGGCAGCCAGCTGGCTGTGTGTCTTGTGATCCTGTTTGTGTCTGTGTGTCGCTCGTGCGTGTCGTCATCATCTGTCCAGCGTCCACCCATACCGCGTTGGTGTCCAGTCCGAGCCTGGCTGTTCTTCACCTTTCTACCTACCTACCTCTGTGAAACCCGTGAACGGCCGGCGATGAAATAGGCAATAAAACGGAGAAGTCGAGACCTCGAGAGACGCCACCTATCGCCCTTGCCTCTGGGGGGGCGCGGGGGCCCCCGGAGGCACCGTGCGCCGCGCCGCAGTGTGCGGAAACGGGGCTCCGGCTCTATTAGTCTCTATTAGCACCAACTTCCCGAATGATTACGGTTGATTAGATGGCAGATTTGGAAAGATCTCGAGGAGTACACACAGATAGACCCTCCAATCATCAGTAACCTCCAACCTGATCGGTCGTACTGACCGCCGACAGATCACTCCAGACAGCAGACAGGCCGACGTCTGCACGCGGCCGGCCGGGCGAGAGGCTTGACACGATCCGACCCTGCGACCCTGACGCTGCTGCTCTAGCTATCAGCCATGGACTGCTGACTGCTGCCACAATGTGCGACCGGTGCTGGCCCACTTGGCGGCCTCCCCGGTCAGTGGTGAGGCGCAGTTCAGAGCTGTCGATGGCGCGATGCCGCACTGGTCCCATATTGGTGACACTAGACCACAAAGTTTGCCGGTCCAAGAGAGAGGCACCGGCGTTGTCCTGAGAAGGTGCGTGGTCCTTCATGACTGCCCATGCGCGCGAGGCTGTGTAGGCATAGCCTCGAGAGTGCCAGCAGCCAATCCGAGGCGACGCGCATTGCACCAAGCGTGCACACGATGGAAGGACACCTTGACCTTCCTACTGGCCGTACGATCAGGTCGTCACTGAATGCTTGATACTAAGGCCGCGAGCTATGCAGGTGATCAATTGTGCAGCACGGCACGGTCAGCAGCGCCGAAAGGATGTCGCAAGGCGTGATAGCATGGCCGCAAGTACGACGAATTCCCGTGAAAACAACTGAAAAATCGCGCAAAAAAAGAAAAAGCAAACAAATCGGCGCCTGCGGCGGGCCATGGGACCCCATCGCCCCCCCGCATGGACACCCTCTGGGCCCCCCGCGCCGGCCCAGAGAGGCCCTTGCTGCCACGACACGCAGGAGCGGTCGTCCTTTCAGACTTCTACGATGACTCGCATCGACTTCAAGCAGCCGCACGTCATGGCGGAGATCGGATGCAACCACATGGGCGAGTTCGAGACGGCGAAGGATCTGCTCACCCTCGCCAAGGAGGCGGGCGCTTCTTGTCGGCAAAGCACCTGCGCCGCGCTCACCGTCGCCGAGACGCTGCGGTTCGCGGCGGCGCTGCGTGCGGCCTTTCTGCGAGCGGTGAGGCGAGGGCTGCGGCGGCGAGGGCTGCGGCGGCGAGGGCGATAGGTACCTGCGGGCGCCCAGCTCACACAACATAGCGTTATGCTCACACAACAGTCAACACACAACACTTCTTCTTCACAACACACGGCGCGGTGTGTGGGTCTCACCGTTTGCGCGTCCGGTCCGGGCGGAAAGCGGCTCGTGTAAGCTGGCAGGAAAGTCGTCGCGAAAGCCGAGGGCGAGCTTACGCAATAGTCTCCTGGCAGCAGCAGCAGCAGCAGTACGGTGTCCGCCTCGACCGGCTCCGCTCTCTGCGCCCGTATGCGAATACTCACCGTTGGCGACGGCGACCTATCCTACAGCCTCGCGCTTCAGCGCGCCTTTGGCGCCGACGTCAGCCTGGTGGCAACCACGCTCCCCGCCGCCGACGAGCTTTGTGCGACGTACCGCAATACAGGTAAGATCCTTGCCGAGCTTGCGGAGCGCGGAGCCACCGTCCTGCACGGGATCGACGCGACTCGCCTGCCGCTGAGCCTCGGCCGGTTCGCCCATGTCGTTTTTTGCCACCCTCACCTCGGCCTCTCCGACCTGATCGACGAAGCGGCGCACGCGCAGAGGCACAGCGTTCTGGTTGCGCACTTCCTTGATTCGGCCGCGGCGCTGCTCGAGGCGTCGGGCACGATCCACCTGACCCTCTGCGGCTCCCAGCCTCGTACGTGGGCGGTGGACGAGCACGCCGCTCGCCTCGGCCTCGACATTGTGCAGCGCGCGCCGCCGGCGACGCCGAGCTGCTTTTGGCCACCGCCGTCGTGCGGCGGCAGCGGCGAGACAACGCCACCGCCCACCGCCCTCGCGCCCGAGCCTGGCTGGGCTGCGCCGCGCAAGTTCCGGTCGGGCTCTCTCGGCTCGCGCCACTGGCTCGGCAGGTTTGGGTACGAGCATCGCCGCTGCGAGGGCGACGCGGACATGCACGTCGAGAACAGCGTCGAGCTCCTCTTTTGCGTCGCGGCGGCGCAGCGCCCGCCCGCGG
>NW_005201325.1:0-3199 GCF_000372725.1 Emiliania huxleyi CCMP1516 | reverse complement strand
GGTGGTGGTGGAGGAGGAGGAGGAGGGCGGCACGGCGAGCGGCAGCTCGGCGGATGTCACCGCGGAGTGCCCCGTCCACGTCATGGTCGTCTCTGCCACGGCGGAGACGAGCCCCGTGCAGCTCACGACGCTGCGGCTGGTCAGCGGCGGCAGGCGTGGCCGGCTCTGCGGCGACCTCTGCTTCTTCCTGCGCGCGCACGCGGGATGCCCGGTCGTGGGGGATCGGTACGCGAGGCGCGAGCGCGGCGAGCTGCCGCGTTACTGCAACGCTCTCAGGAAGAGCCGTGCGCGGCCTCAGATCAGCTGCATCGGGGTCGGGGTGGGAGGGGGCGGCGTTGAGGGTGAGGTGCGGGTGGAGCTCGCTGTGCCGCCCCGGCTGCTAGCGAGCACGTGGTCCACGCCCGAGGCGGCGAGGGGGGCGAGGGGAGAGTGCGGGTTGAGAGGGGTGAGTGATCCGTTTTGAAACGCGTCAAACACCTCTATCGTCTATCCTTCGTGCTTCGAGTTTCCTTCGAGGACCCAGTGAAGGCCCATTCGCATTCCCCGCGCGGGCGCCATTCTTTCTCCCATACCGCATACGGCTTTATATGTCTCTCTGGGTCACGTGTGGGTTGTGTCTCGCAAAAGTCAAAAAGTCAAATTGATTTTTAAGCCGCTACGAAGACGGTTCCTCTCCCGGCGTGGCACCTCGAACGCGCACCCAATGGTTCGCTCCCCATTTCTCGCCGGCCGTCACGCGGCAGCCAGCGTGCACCGCGCACGCGTCCCTGCTGCCGTCCTCGCCGTGGTTGTACCACAGCAGCGCCGCGCCGCGGGCCGGCTTCACGACCAAGCCGCCGCCCGCCGCCGCCGGCTCGGCCAGGGCCAGCGCCTCGTCTGGGCTCATCGCGCCGTCGGCGGCGGGGAAGGCGGTCTCGCCGCCGCCCTCGACCTCGTTGAGGTAGTAAAAGGCGGTGAGCAGGCGCGGGAGGAAGGCGGACGAGTCGTGGTGCATCCCGAACGCCGCCCCCTGCGGGTAGTGGACCAGCTGGATGTCCTCCCCGCCGGCCACCTGCTGCAGCGGAAGCCGCGTCAGCGCGGAGAGCCGCTCCTGCAGCTCGCGCAGCAGGCCGTCCTCCGCCGCCGGGAGGAAGACGCTCTCGGAGGTGCGCTCGCTCGCCGACGCGTTGCCCATCGTCAACGACTGCTGCAGCCGCGGCCTTGCGAGGCCAATCAGCCGCTCGCACTCGTCTTCGCTCAGAAAGTCGCGCACCAAAAAGGAGAGCGGGCGGAGGGAGAGCGTCTGCATACTCCACGACGTGCCGTCGGGCAGCCGCAGCGTGCGCACGTGCCCCACCTCGACGCCCTCCCACCGAAAGCTCGCCGGCGCCGGCGCCGCCGCCGAGCCACCGAGCGCCTCCGCCTTTGCGTACCATCCCGTCGCCTCCTCTTGCGCGCCCTGCGACATGCGGATGTTGCCCATCAGGTGGTGGGCCTGGACGTACCCCTCCTTGTGCTCCATCGCCAGCTCGCAGTGCCGCCGCGCCTCGGCCAGCTTGGCATCGTCGCCGCTCTCCGACAGCACGACTGCGAGGTTGAAGTGCGCCTCGGCATAATCCGGCTTGCCCTCGACCGCGAGCCGCCAGTTCTCCTCGGCCGCGGCCTTGTCGCCCTGGCTCAGCAGGATTGCAGCCATGTTGTTGTGCACTGCCGGGATGGACTTGATCGCCACGCAAGCGCGGTAGTGCTCGAGTGCGGTGTCAAGCTCCGAAGCCTGGTGCGCTGCGACTGCGGCCTTGTACGACGCGACCAGTGCCTCCTGCTTGGAGGCCAACGCCATGGCTGGCACGAGCGCGAGGAGCAGTAGGCGGGGAATGGCTGACCGGCGGAGCGCGGAGAGCGGAGAGAGAGGAGCGCGGAGAGAGGCGGGAGAAGGCCGCAAGAAGGCGGGTGAAGGCCGCAACAAGGCCGCGGAGAGAGGCAAGAGAAGGCCTGGCGTCGAGCAGCGATGAATAGAATTCTTCTTTTGGAGACGCACGAGGCATCTACGCGCTCTCTCCATGGCCTCGCGCCCCCAGCAGGACCTAGGGCAGACAGAGCAGCGGCCGCCCAGGCGGTCGCTGCTCCGCCCCGTCCGAATCCGTCCGCCCGCGCGTGCAGCTGCCGCCGCCGCCGCCGCTCCACCCAATGCCCGTGTGTCGTGAGAGAGTTGCTTTGTGTATGTGTATGTCGTATGTGTGTGGACCGTTATGTCACACACTTGAGCCTCTATCTATGATAGTAGACCGGTACTCGGGTTTGGATGGTAGGGGGGGCCCCGCCGGAGGCTGGTTACTGATCACTTACTTACACGGTCTATTTCGGCCGCGTGCGCTCCAGCCTCCACACACCAGTCACGGCTCACGTGAACGCGTCTGAGCGACGCAACCGACTCAACTGGACCGCGGTTGGTACAGACCCGTAATGAGAGGCATCACGTGTGCGTGGTTGTGATGTGGGTGTACCCGAGCGATTGGTCACTGGCTAAACGGCCTAAGCGGCGCAGACGAGAGCTCTTTTTGTGTTGTCGTCGAGATCTGAATACCACCTCTCGGGAGGAGCGTTTGAGGTGATCACGACTCGTCGGCATTGGAGATATGCATACCTGTCCAGCAGGGTGAGGAGCAGATCGACAGGCAATTCGCCGCAGTAATCATCGAGAATGACGTCGGCCTGGGCCCCTGTATTGGCGCAGGCATGTCCCACTACCAGTACACCTATACACGTCGCTGCCGGTCATTTGATCTGCGCGAGTCGTCTTGCCCGTGAACACGTGCACCTCAGAGAGGGCGCCGGCCGCGGCGTGTAAGAGGTGGCTGGCGCCCTGAGGCGGCAATTGGTGGCGTGGGGAGTGCGGAGAGAACGCTACTGGCGGCGCGACAGGGCCTCTCTCGGTTGCGTGTGCCGCCCATCGGCACGCGAGTGCGCAGACATCGCGACTCTCCCGCTCGCTCGACCCTTTTGCCGCGAGAGGGCGCCGGCCGCGGCGTGTAAGAGGTGGCTGGCGCCCTGAGGCGGCAATTGGTGGCGTGGGGAGTGCGGAGAACGCTACTGGCGGCGCGACAGGGCCTCTCTCGGTTGCGTGTGCCGCCCATCGGCACGCGGGTGCGCAGACATCGCGACTCTGCCCGCTCGCTCGACCCTTTTGCCGCGAGAGGCGCCGGCCGCGTGTGTAAGAGTG
>NW_005201326.1:4444-9748 GCF_000372725.1 Emiliania huxleyi CCMP1516 | reverse complement strand
GGGCAAGAAGCTAAGAATGTCTGATTTTTTTAGGGGCTAAAGCCGTGTGGGCATCAGAAGGCTTTTCAGACCTCAACCGCGGAGAGGTCAGAGGAGTCCAGTCTGAGCCATAGCAATTGAGCCATAGAGCCCTTTATCAGCCCATGTCTTTCGCACCCGAAGGTCGCGCTGAATGCCCGGAACGGCCGCGTCTCAAGTGCACAGTGGTGTCCGGCCGGCGCGATCACCGAGCTGGGTGACGCTCAGGGAAGCCCGTGATGAGGTACTGGTTTCTTTGCCCAGGCCTGGCCCATGTGCATGCGTGGTGCGATGGATCAGGTCAGCTGAGCAAGGTTTGGGGAGAATCCTAAATTAGGATCTTCAGATATTTTAACGGATGACCGAAAATGTGGGCAAAAACGGGGTGATTTGGGTCCACGCTTCGCACCCCTGGTGTCTATCTGAAGGATGAAGTTACCGTTCAGGAAGTAAGTATTCACTGCACTATAGCACGGGCTCGCACCCCCCAACCGCTTACTAGGAACCCCTCGCCTTATTGTTTGGCCCCCCCAGGCCACACACAGACCTCTAGACCGGTCACTGGGGCCGACAACTAGGGTTCAAACACGCCCGGGAGACAGCCCAAACACAGTTACTTCATAGTTACTTCTGCGGCATTCTGGCGCACATGTCGGCCGAGCGCGCGCCCCCTGCTGCCGGCAAACGGTCTCCTGAGAGCCCTCCTACACCCTTGCCACCCCCCCAGCCCAAGACATCATCGAGGTCTGGAATGTGCGCGCCGTCAGGCTGCTCGTCGTCGTCGGGCTCACCCGCAGCAGCAGGTGCAGCCGCCGCAGGAGCCTCCGCAGGCGAAGGCGCAGCGGCTGGGGCGGCTCTGCCGCCGCGCCGATGCGGCGGGAGGAGCTCGACACCGAGCTGGGGGCCGACCCGCACGAGGTCATCATCGGCGGTTCCATACTCCGCTTGCACGACCGGCGGCGGCAACGTGCTTGGGCCAGCTGCACCTGGGGCCGGCGCCCACTGCAGCCTTGTGGAAGCTGCTGCTGCGAGTAGTGCCGCCGCTGGGCCCGGCGCCGCCGCGGCGGCAGCGGGCTTCTTTCCCTTTGCACGCTTTGGGGCCATCTGACGCTTGACCCGACCCGGTCACGGTCGCAGTCAAAGCTGTCACGGGTCAGCGAGTCAACGACATGGTGACGACACGATCGAAGGCGAAGCATGAAGCCCCGCAAGGCGCTGCCGCGCCTCAAGGCGCGCCTCTGCCGCACGCGCTCACATCATGCACCGCGCGCCGCGAGCCGGGACGTGCCGTCCGTTTCAGTCCATCGCGCCATCGCCCGCCGACAACAGTTTGAGCATGATTATCTCCGGCAGTGCTCCGTTTCTTTTTTCACGCCTTCACGCGGTGCAGGCGCCCCGACTGTACTGAGCGCACCCCCCACCGTCCCCTGCCAGGCCCAAGCATGCCGCAGGCTCCGGTGAGGCCGCCTGGGGAGCGCAGGAGGTCCCTTCGCCTCCGCGACCAAGTGCACGATACGCCCGGCGTACACAAGTCCTAAGAACAAGCCCCGGCGGGCGCGGTGGAGCTCCTACACCGACTCCGACGGTGACCACCGCTCCTCAGAGGAGTATTAGGGAGCGGGTCCGCTCCAGTCCAGGTCTGCCCTGTGTCTAGGGAGCTGTGGGCGGGGGCTAGGGGCCATTGCAGGCGCGGGGCGGGGATAGTTACTTCTCGAAGTAAGTAGTTACTTCAGGAAGTAACTCCTTCAGATAGACACTGGAAAAGGATGCTTTTCGCTGCACATGCTGAAGCCGCCAGGCACAGCATGTGCTGTGAACGGAATCGTCAAAATTTGTCTCGTCGAAAGCCAGGGCGGCATCGCGCCGCCAACCAAGAGAATCATCTTCAACTTCGGATCGCCAAAGAGGTCGGCAGCCCGAGCGCCGTCGACCGCACCGACTACGCTCTACGGCACAGCCTCCGGCAGCGCCCAGGGCCGGCTTCGCCCAGCACCACTCGCAACAGCTCTCGCGCGCCGCCGTCTGTGGCGACGCGCAGAACATCAACAACGCTGCTCGCAACAACCAACATGCGTGTCGCGCACTCATTCATGACCGCTCAAACATGACATGTACATGTAACGTGCGTTCCACGTGCCCGTCCCCAGCAAGGACATTCACAACATGCTAGCCCAGCAGGCCGCTCCCACCGCCGCCCGCGGCGGAGCCAAGGCGGCAAAGGGTGGCAAGGGCGGCGGCAAGGGCGGTGGCAAGGCGCAAGGGTTGTGGCCGTGTGGCGCACCAGACCCACTTTGCGCCGCCGCCCTCAACGCCCGATACTCGGTTGAGCCGGCGGAGCGACGGCGGCAGAGTTGCGGCTGCTGGCGAGTGCGGGTCCGACCTCACACGGCGTCGAGGGCGGAGGTTGTGGGGCATGACTTCTCAAAACACGGCTGTGAATAACTCGCACAAAGCGCTTTTACCCACGGTCCCAGCGAGAATACCTACTGCCGCGATGGTGCGCCCCATTCCCGCCGCGGAGCCACCGGACGGTGCTGCCGGGAAGGAGGCGGACCTGGACGAGATCCTCGATGAGATGGGATGGGGTCGGTTCCAGTGCTTACACTGCGCGCTCATGGCGTACGTGTGGTTCGTGGGCGCGCTGCAGACCCTCTTCATGGTGTTTGCCAAGCCCGGCCTCAGGGCCGAGCTCCATATCGAGTCCTCACACACCTCCGCCCTCAACTCGCTCTTTTTCGTCGGCATGCTTGTGGGCGCGCCCGTCTGGGGCGCCGCATCGGACCGGCTTGGGCGGCGGCGCGCCTTCAACATCGTCATGGTCCTTTACGTGGCGTGCAGCTTCGCCGAGGTCGTCGCGCCCTCGTACGCAGCCTTTGCCGCCGCCCGGCTCGTCCTCGGCTTCCTGCAGGCGGGGCAGGGCCTCATCTCCTTCGTGCTGTGCGTTGAGCTCTTCAGCGCGAGCCGCTCCGCGACCGTGGGATTCGTCGTCGCGGTCGCCTTCTCCGCGGGCATCGTCACCCTCTCCCTCGTCGCCGCGGCCACCGACGCGGCTTCGCACTGGCGGCTCTACGCGGCGGTGCTCTTTGCGCTCGAGCTGCCCGTCCTGCTCTTCCTCGGCTGGCTCGTCGAGTCGCCCCGCTGGCTCCTCAGCCGCCGCGGCGCTGAAGCCGCGGCGCGCGTGCTCCGGCGCGTCGCCGCGGCCAACCGGCAGCAGGAGCGGCCGCTGCGGCCGCCGCAGGCGGGGGGCGGCGGCGCGGGCGGCGAGGGCGAGGGGTTGGCTGCGTTGCTGCGTGGCCCAAAGGTGCGGCAGCGGCTGCTGCTGATGGTCGTGCAGTGGTGCGTCGTCTCGTTTGTTTACTACGGCCTCTCCTTCAACGTGGGCAACCTCTCCGAGAGCGTGCACCTCAACAACGCGCTCTCGGGCTTGGTCGAGGTGCCGGGCTACGGAGGGTCCACCCTCCTCGCCGACCGGTACGGCCGCAGACCCCTGCTGGCGGGCTGCCTGCTCGGCGCGGGCGTCGCCTGCCTCGTCGCTGCGCTGCCGCTGCCGACCGCCGCCATCACCTTTGCCGCGATGATGGGCAAGCTCGCCGCCTCCGGCGCCTTCAACGTCGCCTACTTCTACGGCGCCGAGCTCTTCCCCACGTCGGTGCGAACCGCCGCGATCGGCGCGTGCTCGCTCGCCGCGCGCGTCGGGGGCATCGTCGCCCCGCAGGCGCTTCTGCTGGTCCCCGTGGCGGGCACGGCCGCCGTGATGGCCATCTTCGGAGCCGCCTCCCTCGCGAGCGGCCTCGTCGCGCTTAGCCTGCCGGAGACGTTGCACCGGCCGCTGCCAGACACGGTCGCAGACATCGACCCGCCCGGCGACGCGCCGCCGGGCAGCAGGCGCTGGTCGGGCTGCTGCCCGACGCGGCACGCCCAGCTGCTGGACAGACGAGCGGTGGCGAGCGCAAGCAGCGGCGTGGAGGTCGGGGTTGGCGGGCGAGCCGAGGGTTGCGGTGCACACGAAGGCGGCGCGCCGCAGCCGCCGTTGGACCCAGGGTTGGAGGCGGAGGAGGACGCGATGGGGGTACCAACGGTGTATGGGGTGCCCATATCGAGGTCGTTGGGTGTGGAGCGACGAGGGTGTAACAATAATACAAAGATCTAAACCGTACGGCTCTGAACGGTCACGAAAGGTTCGGCTCGGTCCTCTCTGAAGTCTGACGAATATCCGCGATATGTGCGCGGTGCCGGGGTGCTGATGTAGTTGTAGACGATGATATGCCATATGCGTTCGTTAGATTATGCCACGCGCCTCCGCCGAGCGCCGACGGTCCGACGCCCACCACGGCGAGAGGGGAGATACGTTATATTAAATAATTATATAATTTTTAATATTATGTACGTACATATACGACACGACATACCGCGCGAGAGTGTTTTATGTCATATGTGTTTTCTTTCTCTCAGCGTTTGTAGTTCGCGAAACGAATCGCCGCGCCGGACCACCGGACCTCAGGGCTGTCGGCTGGGACACACCCGAGACAGCAGACACGAGACAGTCGGCCTCAACACACACGCAACCAGTCGCCACTTAAAAGGCTGACGGGGCGTCCCGCGCCCTCGACCCGGGACCTGCTCCGTCGCCTGACGCCTCGTCAACTCTCTCTACGCCTCGACCGAGCACCCAACTCTGCGCAGCTTGATCCGATTGCGACGGACCACCCGGTTGCGACTGCTGGCTAGGTCTTCCCCTCACCACCGCATCCGCCTGCTCGCGCGCCTCGCTCTTTGCGCGCTCAATCGCGGCGGCAGCGGCGCGCGCGAACGCCGAGAGGTGCGCCTCTCGCACGCGCTTCGATTGCATCTCGTGCTCGGCAGCGGCCGCGTCGCACACGCTCACCTGCCGGGTACGCATGGGCGGTGGGAAGGGGCATGCGAGGGCAGAGGGCGGGGAAGAGGGGGGGGGGGGGCGCCACGGCATTGCCCCGCAACAGCAGCTGCTGCGCCGCAGTCTGCTCGGACCAGCACACTCGCGTGCCGCTGCTGCAGCCGCCGCCCTCGCCGCCCTCGCCGCCTCGGCCGCCGCGGGACACCTCCACGACGGCCCGCTCTCGCGCGTCGGCAAACACCTGCGGGGGGCGGCGGCCCGGGCGGAGGGACGGGGACGGGGAGAGAGGGGTATCGGGGAGGGGGGGAGGGAGGGGCGGTGTCCGGACGGGCCGGCTCGCCATGTTCCAGTGCGGGTCGTACGTGCGGAGCTCGCCCTCGTAGACGCCTGCCGCAAGTCGGGAGGGGGCGTGT
>NW_005201326.1:0-3347 GCF_000372725.1 Emiliania huxleyi CCMP1516 | reverse complement strand
ATAGGAGGAGGCAGACTCCCTAGGGTGGGCGACGGCTAGCGCATCACACACCTCTCCTTAAAATCCCTGTGTGGTGGCGGCGTGCCGTCCTCCCATCCCTCCCTTGGGTTGTCTGTTTTCTTTCTTTTCTTTCTTTCCGGTGGTAGCAAGGTTAAGCAACCAAGCGACGGAGATGGTGCGGGGGTACGGGTGTTCCAGGGGGTCACGACACGCACCGACCCTTCACGAACCGAAGGCACAGTAATCCGGCACGTGTTGGGCGCCCCATTCCGTTTAGGGCTAGGTCGGCTCAGGCCCCGTCCACTTCCCTCCCACTTGGCGCCTGATGATGAGGAGATGCCACCCAGGTCAGCCGGGGCAGGGGCGGAGGGCGAGGGCGGAGGGCGGGATGGGCGCCAAGCGGGAGGGAGCGGACGGGGAGGGGAAAGAAAGAAAGAAAGAAAACAAACAACCCAAGGGAGGGATGGGAGGACGGCACGCCGCCACCACACAGGGATTTTAAGGAGAGGTGTGTGATGCGCTAGCCGTCGCCCACCCTAGGGAGTCTGCCTCTTCCTATCTCTCTTCGCAGTCTCTCGCCGCTTCTCGCTGCAACCTTGACGGGGACGGGCGCACCTTGCAGGAGCGGACCAGTAGGAATTCGATCCAACGCCAGGTTGCACACCGGGCACATGAAGGCACCGTGAAAGTGCGCGTCGCCATCGAGCACAATCTCGGGCGCCGTGCTCGTTCCGCCGCACCCGAGCCGGTGCGCCGTCCGTCGCACGACTCCCGAGCTGAACTCGTCCGCCTTCGAGATCACAAACAGGATGTGCAGCAGCTCCATGCCTTGCATCTCCACAAATGCCAAGCACTCCACGTCGAGGAAAAACCACTCGTTCGGCCGCATCCAGAACGCCAGCCCCAGCGCCATCACGGCGGCGAAGTTCACGTCCCCCGCATTCGTCACCGACAGGGTCGACATCAGCGACGCCACGGTCACCGGGCACAGCGCCGCCGCCTTGTAGGGCCGGTTTGAATCCAGCCGCACGTTGCACACCTTCCTCATCGCCTTGATCATCACCTTCCACTCCGGGTCGTCCTGCGGCGCCAGCACATTGTGAGCGCGCGACCAGCCGCTCAGCCCGTCAAAAAAGAGGTCGATCGTCTTCATCGTGAAGTTGTCCTTCCCGCCCGACGGCTTCTTCTTCGAGTGCGGCACCTTCATCCCTCGTGCAGCGAACGACGCCGACCCGTCCTCGAAGTCGCACACGAACCCGCCCATCGGCACCAGGCCGTTGGCAACCATCGCCAGGTAAAGCACCACCAGCTTCGGCTGGATGGCAATCGCCTTCCCTCCGCTCCCATCTATAGGCAAATTGTGCCGCCAGCCGCAGGGGAAGAAGCACTGCACAAACGTGGCAAATGTGGCCAGCCACGACACGAACTGCGGGTAGTTCGACCTCGACTTCGACGAGATGGCCAGCATGCCCTGCTTCAGCGCCACGTCATTCACCAGCACCGCGTGCGCATCCGTCACCGTGAGGCTAGGCGCGCCGTCCTTCTTGTACATCTCCATTGCCGACGCCGCCACCGTCTCCAGGCCCGCCAGAACCTGCACGGCAGTGCCCGCGCCGGTCTGGGTCTTCCGCTGCTCGCGCCGCTGCACCATCTTCCAATCTTTGCCATCGCGTCGGGAATCGAAGATGCTCTTGACCATGGCGGAGGTGCCCTTCACCGGCGCTCCCGCGACCTCGTTCGCAGTGAGAGCCGCCTCGTCGAAGGCTCCCCGCTCCTTCGCGGCCTGCTGCGTCCGCACCACCTCCATCGCATTCGCCGTCTGCGCCTTGAGCTTCGCCACCTTCGCCTTCCTCTCCCGCTCCGCCGCCGCCTCCCGGTCCTCGCGGCGGTCCGCCAGGGGGTCGTCGCCGCCGTCGTCAGCCACGATCATGGCCGTGACGGCCTCGCCCGCCATATCGTTCTCGCCGGTCGATCGCGCGTCCCAAAAGTCGCCAAAAGTCGCCAAAAGCGGCGGCGAGTCGCAATCACCCGCCCGCCGTCCCGGCGGTCCCGCAGCTCGCGCGAATCTCCCTCTTAACCCACACTTAACATCTAAAGGGATCCCTAGCATCGCAAGTGTTTTCTATCGTCGACGTCCCTCTAAATGCGAGGGGCCGTGTCACACGCCATCCTCTTCGCCACTGCCGCCGCCCGCCCCTGGTCCCCGGCCGCGATCTCCGACTACGTGCGTGAGCGCGCCGGCGGCCCGCGCGCCGGCGGCGGCGTCTTTTGGGTCGGAGAAGGCACGTTGCGCCGCGCGAGCGGCCGGCGGATCGCGGCGCTCGACTGCGTCGAGAGCGCCGAGCGCGAGTGCAGCGGCGGCGAGGCCGGACCGGAGGCGCCGGGAGGCGCCTTCAGCGTCCGCCGCCTCATCGTCTACCGCGACCCTTCCGGCAACGGCACACTGCTCCACGTTCCCGACGGGCGGGCGCAGAAGCCGGTGCCGCCTCTCGAGTACACCCATGTGGTCCGCATCGGGGCGTCGTCCGCCTCGCCCGAGCCCGCCGTGTCGGCGGCGCGCGCCGACGGCAGCGAGGTGGCAACGGGCCGCACGCTGCGGTCCGGGCTGCGCCAGCGCCCGCTCTCGCGCGTCTTCACCCTCGACGTGCAGGCGGAGGCGCCGCGGCGTGGCCGCGGCTCGAGGTCCAAGGCAGAGGCGATCGGGCGGTCGGGCGACGCGGCGGCGGCGCTGCTCACGGGCAGCAGCGGCGCAGGCGTGCCGGGCACGATTGAGGAGTACGAGCTGCGCGTGCCGCGCTGGCCGGGCTCCTCGCCCCTGCTCGGGCGGGAGCTGCTCTACCGCAGGACCGGCCCTTGCCCGTCATGGTGCGGCGCCGGCGTCTGCACCACGGAGCTGCGGCTGAGGAGGTGCCGGCCGCCCCTCGCCAAGCGCACCCTCGCGCGGCTGCTGCGGGATTGCCTCGACACCGACGGCCGAGCCAGCAGGGAGCAGGAGTGAGCCGAGAGATATATACTCTAGCTGGCGGGCAGGTGAGGAGGAAAGGTAAGGTAAGGTAAATTTCTCCACACACACAAAGTGGTGGGGCAAGGGGGGGCGACCCTCGCATCTCCACACCCGGGCACCCGGCCACACGGGCAGGAGCCCCACCGCAGAGTGGGCATCCTCCGTCCTCTCCGTACTCCGAAATTATACCCCCCGGGAAAAAAATACAAAAAGTGTGCGCGGCGCTGGCAAGCCTCGGAGCTCGGTGCACTAAAGTGCACTGCGGCACACTCGCTGGTCACTGCCGGCTCTGCTGCGCCGCCCCGGGTCGCCGCACCGCGGTGGCCGGTGCACGTCTGGGTGA
>NW_005201327.1:395019-400354 GCF_000372725.1 Emiliania huxleyi CCMP1516 | reverse complement strand
ATCTTACGGCTCTTGATGGTCGTCAGCCTTGAGGAGAAGCTGCGAACGGTCGGCCGCTGCGGCGACGAGAACCTGCACGCAACGCCGCCGCACGGCGGGGTGGACAAGACCGTCGGGCGGGGATGCCGCTGCGCCTCCTGGCCACGCAGCGGAGGGGGCTGCTGCTACGCGGTCGGAGAGGCGCGCACACCTGCATCGAGACCGGCGAGTCGGCGCGCAGCGGCGAGGAGACGTCGAGCGCGTCGTCGAGCGCATCGAGCATCTCCGCGTAGTCGGCAACGGTGCCGCCGAGCGCCGTCAGAGCCGCCGCCGCCGCCGCCGCCGCCGCCTTCGGACTGCAGCCGCACCGCACGTAGATCGACGGGCTTGAGCCGGCGGCATGCGGCGTCGCAAGACGCGGTCCAGCCGCGCAGCGGCGATCCGTTGTCCTCGTCGGGATCGAGGAGCAGCCACGCGCTCTCCGCAGCGCCCGACACGACGCCGCGCCGTCGAGTGCAGCCGCCGGCCGCTCACCCCGCCTATGGGAAGAGGCGCGGGCGGCGTCGGTCGAGTGGGCGGTGGCACGGTGAGGGCCGGGCGATGGGCGGCAGTGCCGCAGGGCAGCGGCGGCGCTGCGCAGGCGAGCGGCGTCGGCGGGCTTCGGCGCTGTCCTCGGCGCGGCCCGAGCGGCCCGCGGCGCTGTGCGCCGAGGGACCGGCCGCGGCCGGGGCACGTGGGTCGGGGTAAAGGCGCACCCGCTTCAGCGGCGGCCGACCAGGCAGCATTTGCAGCCGGCGAGACTCGGCGAGACTCGGCTCCGAGTCGGTAAGAAGAATTCGGACTCGGGCCGCCTCTTTGATGTATGTTTTTTTCCTTTTGGGGGCATCGAAGAGGTGCGACGCGGTGCCCCTTCCCCTTTCTTCTTGGTTTCCCACACAGCTGGGCTTCGCCGGGCTTCCAGCCAGGGTACGGCGGCTCTGACTGAAAGGCGGCGCCGGCGGGCGTTCGCGCCAAAATAGATGGGCGTTCGCGCCAAAATAGATGCAAACCTACCGCGGTTGGTTTGCATCTTGTGAAAAAGAAACCCATAGTTGATGATGAGCCCCAAACCGGGGGGATGACGCGGAAAATAAAAGGAGCGTCGGGGAGGGGGGGGGGGGGGGCAACGGGAGGGGAATGAGGAAAGGGGGATGGCGCGTGGGTTTGAGCGTGCTCCTACAACTGTATACGCCCAGGAATTGGGCGGGGATCCGGGGGGAACTTTCTTTTTGAAAAAGAAATACACAAGAAATACACACGCCAAGAAGAAGAAGCCCAAATCACTGTGAGAGTCGTGATTTCTTGTTGGTTAATAAAAATCTCTCTCTCTCACACGCCCGTTAAGCCAAAGGCGAGCCAACGAAGGTCCAAGCCCTCTCTCGACTGACACCGACACCTCCCGCCCCGAACCCCCCCCCCCCCCCACGGAGGCGTGCACTTCTTCTTTTTGGAGTACTTCTTTTTCGCTCGTACCCCGCCCCAAAAGAAAGGACCGCCTTTCTTTTAAACGAAATCCAAAAACCTGCCGTAATTCGTCAGGGCTCTCAAGGGCTCCCGCCCGAGATCGCATTCGAAAAGATACCGGCGGCCCGCCGAGCGAACGGCGCCTCAGCGACGGACTCCCTCAAAAGAGGAGCTTCCCAGGGTCTCAAAATGTGATTATCGCGAGGCTGCCAAAAAAGCGGATAGGCGAGCCGGTCCCGCCACGCTGGACGGGCCAGCGGCTGGCACGCGCCGGCCACCTCGGCGGCGCGGCGGCCTCATCGCGCTCGTCGTCTGCGAGGCCACCGCTCGGCGTCGCTGCGTGCGTCGGCGATCGCGCTTGGCTGTGAGGTGGGACGGCGGCATGGTGCGCGCGGGCGCGGGGGTGGTGCGGGATGTGCGTGCCAGCAAGCCTAGTTTCACCTCCACTCACCCCGCAGGCGCGCCGACGTGCTGCCCGAGCGCGTTTGGGGGCAGTGCAGCAGCTCCTCGCCACACCTCTTTCCCGCCGCGCGCGAGTTGAGCTCCGATTTGCGCTCTTTTTCGCACATGCTCGACGCTATTAGGTGAGGATCGACCATCCTACGCCAGCGGGGCTTCGTCGGGCGCGTCTTCGTCGAGCGGTGGTGCATCTCCCATGCTCCCACCCGCGCCCTCCTCGGACCTCGCAGCCCACCCGCGGCCGACACCGACGCCCCCCCTCACGTGCTCAGCCTAGTCGTAGGTGCGGTTTTTTTGCGTGGCCCCCGTCGGTACGGGGCGCTGGGCGATGGCTGGCCTTGTCGCCGGGCGAGCTGGCCCCTCAGTCGGCCGCGGAGCGGAGAGATGCAAAATCGAGGCGGCGCACGAGCCCGGCGCGCGCATGGTTCCGTAGCCCGTCTAGTGCCTCACTGACCGACTGCAGCGCCACGGTGCACGTGGCCGGTGTGGTACTGGGGCTGGGCAGCCTCGGGGCCGGCGGAGACCGTCGTCTAGCGGTCGCACTAGTCTCTTTTCGTTGTTCGACCTGTGTTCGACGGATGTTCGACCATGGTTTGACCCTTATATATTTATTCGGGTTTGGGTCTCTGAGGTCGATACTAGCGTCTGTAACCTGCCACAACAAAGCACGCTTTACAAAAGTCCTGCTGAGCGGAACGCGCAGAGCCGCCGTCCGCGCGCGCTGTGAACAGTGCCATGGTCGAACGTTGTTCGACGGGTCGAAGACGTGACGGTCCAGTAACCGACAGAGAGTTAGTTGGCGAGCGAGCAGCACAGGAAGGATGCGCGTGCAGACAGGCCAGCTGCCAGTGGGACGAACGAGGGCCGCGACGGCGGCTCAAGCGGGAGGGAGCGGAGACGGTACAGCGAGCCAAGTGGGTGAGACTAATGATGCTCCTTCGAGCTTCGACTTAGGGAGCGGTTTAGCTGCTGGGCGGGCTTCAGGCTGGTGCTCACACGAAAAGGAACCGACGCGATGTGCGAAGCATGAAGCATACAAGAAGAGGAGAAGGAGGAGGAGAGACGCCGGTGGTGACGAAGCAGAGACTCTAGCGCAGACGAGAGCAGGGCAGACCCGGGGACTGGGGAGCCGGAGCAGACGGCATCGGCCGCCGAGGCGGGAACGTTGGGAAGAGGCACGAGGAGGGCGGCGACCTCGACCGACTATGGAGGACCCGTCGCCAGACGACGCAGGGCAGAAGACGGTGAGGCGGAGCAGACGCGCAGGGCGAGACGAGGGAGGAAGCAGGACTATTTGCGGAGATCAGCAGGAGGATGTACGAAGAGATTAGGAGCAGCAGGGACCCGCACAAAGAATTTTACAACAAAACTCCCTCGCACAACACTGGGCACGGGACTGGCGCGCACTGGCACTAACACAGGTACACCACTGGAGCCACAAAAAGAACCCTGCACAAAGATCGCACGGGCGGGGACCTGCTCCTTTTTACCCAGTAGAGAGGTGTCCGTTTTTGTTTATTTATTTTATTACCAAAGACGTGCGGGGCGGCACAGGGGCCGGCAGGGCCAGGGGCCCTGCCGCGCAGCGGGGGGAGCGGGAGGGAGGGGCAGGCTGCTCACCCACGTGCACCGGGCCAGTGCTTGTGCACTTTGAATGCCGTGGGGCTCCTGCCCGTGTCCGGGTGTGGAGATGCGAGGGTCGCCCCCCCTAGTGCCCCACCACTTGTGTGTGTGGAGAAATTTACCTTACCTTACCTTAGCGGGTGGGAGCGGGCGGGGACACATGTCCCTAAATCCCATCTCGTCTCAGAGTTTGACCGTTTTATTTATTTTTACCCATCTCACAGTACAGTTTTTTTATTACGAGCTCGTATGCCACGCGTCGCCGCCTGTATTTGGGGTTCACTATTTTGCGATTTGGAATTTGGTATTTGTGTCTAGTATTTGTTTATTTATTTATTAGGTATAGAGCAGAGGCGGGTGTCCCCCCTCTAACTGCACGAGAAAAAACAGCACGTCTGTATTATCTTCTCTTTGCGAGGGCGATGGGATCGCCACACATGGCCACCACCGCTGATCTGCAGAGCGGACGGGTGAGAAAAGAGATGGAGAGGGACGAGAGGTCGCCGTAAACCCCGGTCCCGGTGTAGTGGCGTGCCAGGACGGTAAGAGAAGCGTCATGCGAGGGGCCCGGTCCCCCGGCCCGGTGGCGACAGCGGCGCCACGGCCTCGGCGCGGTGTCGGCCGGAGCCGCCGGGGGATGGACGGGCGCAGGAGGGGAGCAGGGGCCAGGCGGGCGCGCCGAATGTCGTCAGAGAGAACGACCACTCCGATCGGCCGGCTCCGCATCCCCCCCCCAACGCTCCCCTCCCGCCCGCCGCGCGCTCACTCTCCGCTCGGCGGCGGGGGAGGCTCGTCGCCGCTGCCGCCGCCGAAGGCCGGCGCGTGCGGGAACCGCGCCACCGCCTTTTGTCGGAAGGCGGCGGCGGCAGCGGCGTCCGCGAGCGCGCCTCCGGGCTCGAGGAGGGCGAGGGCCTCCTTGCACACCGCTAGGCTGGCCTGCTGGAGGTCGGGGATCGAGTCAGGGCCAGGGCCAGGGCTAGGGCCAGGGCTAGGGCCAGGGCTAGGGCCAGGGCCAGGGCTAGGGCTTAGGGCTAGGGCTAGGGCTAGGGCCAGGGCTAGGGCTAGGGCCAGGGCTAGGGCCAGGGCTAGGGCTAGGGCTAGGGCTAGGGCTAGGGCCAGGGCTAGGGCCAGGGCTAGGGCTAGGGCCAGGGCCAGGGCTAGGGCCAGGGGCAGGGCTAGGGCTAGGGCTAGGGCTAGGGCTAGGGCTAGGGCTAGGGCCAGGGCCAGGGCCAGGGCTAGGAAGCCTGCTGCAGGTCGAGACTCGCCAGCGCCTCGCGAGCCGCGGCCGCCTGCGCGGGGGCGACGAGCGCGCGCACCTCGGCGTGGGCGACTGCCGCCGCAGCCGCGCCGCCCCCCGCGCGCGCGAGGAAGGCGTCGTTGTACGCCTCGGCCGTCGCCCCGGTCGGCAGTCCCGCCGCCGCCAGAATCTGCGCGCTGTGCCGCTCCACCACCGTCGCTACCGCAGGCGCCAGCGCCGCGCCGCCCGCGCGGTACAGGTGGAGGAAGCGGGCGGCGCTGCGGTGCACCTGCGCGTCCGCGGCGCCGAGCGAGAGCGCCTGTCGCAGCAGTCGGGCAGACTCACCTCCACTCTAGGTCCCCCCCCCTCCTCTCATCGACCACCTCGGTGCACTCTTGAAGCGGCCGCATCTCACGGAAGGAAACGTCAGGGAAACGTCAGACTCCCCCCCGCCCCCCCCGGCCGCCCCCCAATGAGCGCCTTTCGCAGCGCGCGCAACGCGAGCAGCGGCTTTGAGCGCGCCATGGCCAGCTG
>NW_005201327.1:390403-394919 GCF_000372725.1 Emiliania huxleyi CCMP1516 | reverse complement strand
GCTCCGCCGGCGCGTGGAGCAGCAGCGTCCGCATGTAGCCCGCCGCCTAGTCCATGCATGCATCCACGGGTCCACTGCCGGCGCGTGGGGCAGCAGCGGGACCGCGCCCCCAGCCCGCGCCTTGGCCAGCGGCGCCTCGACCGACGCGAGCGCCTCGCCGTAGGGGTCGTCGTCGGGCGGCTTCTCCTTGCCGCCCCCCTTCTTGCCGCCCTTGCCGTCCTTGCCCTTGGCGTCCGCGTCGCGCTTCGCCTGCGCCTCCGCCTCCGCCTTCGCCTTTGCCTCCGCCTTGC
Organism: Emiliania huxleyi CCMP1516; assembly: GCF_000372725.1. Classification (NCBI taxonomy): domain Eukaryota; phylum Haptophyta; order Isochrysidales; family Noelaerhabdaceae; genus Emiliania; species Emiliania huxleyi. The sequence goes on along the minus strand of NW_005201327.1, from coordinate 394,629 downwards.
GCCGCTTGGACTCGGCCTTCTTCCGCTCCTGCACGAGTGGAGAAGCGAGCCACTGACGGACTGCTACTTGTCAGTCACCCCGGCCTTCTTCCGCTCTGCACGCTGAGATCACCCGAGATGGCCCGAGATGGCCCGAGATGGCCCGAGATGGCCCGAGATTGCCCGAGATGGCCCGAGCTGGCCCGAGCTCTTCTGCACGCTCCTGCACGCTCAGCCCGCCGCCGGCTTCCTCCGCGGCGGCGGCCGCCGCGTCGCGCGCCGGCTTGGCCACGATGCGGAGGTAGGTGTCGACGATGCCTGTTCACAGCTGCGCGTGTGAACAGCTGCCCAACAGTCGCGGGTGCGGAGGTAGGTGTCGACGATGCCTGTTCACAGCTGCGCGTGTGAACAGCTGCCCAACGGTCGCGGGTGCGGAGGTAGGTGTCGATGATGCCGCACGCGGCGGTCACGTAGAAGGCGTGGCCGTGCAGCGTGTCCTCGAAGCGGACCATCTTGACGTACCTGTTCACAGCTGCAGGTGTGAGGAGACGCTGTTCACAGCTGTCGCGGAGGACCCGGCCCCGCACCTGTTCACAGCTGCAGGTGTGAAGAGGCGCTCCTCACAGCGGCCAGCTGGCGAGGGGGCGCTCTCGACGGACTCGCGGAGGGTCATCTTGCGCACGCAGTAGGTGTGGAAGTCGAACTGGTCCTCGCCAATGTCTGCAAAGTGCTGCTCCACGTGCGCGAAATTCTTGAGCGCGCGGCCGTAGTCGCCCGTGCGCAGGTAGGACGCCGCCAGCTCGAGCTCAAACCAGACGCACCTAAGACAAGAGGAGTCCCTCAAGGCACGGGACGACGCCGCCAGCCTCGAGCTCAAACCAGACGCACTGCATCTCGTGGAGGGCCATTAATTAATTAACTACTTACTTAATTACTGAATTATTGACGCACTGCATCTCGTGGAGGGTCGAGCCGCCGTCCTTGGTGAAGAGGGCGATCGTCGCCTGTGGACAAGGAGGACGGCCTGCCGCGGCGCGGTGTGAAGCGAGACCCTGCGTCGGGAAGGGCGGTCCTCGCCTCCGCCTCGGGGACGCAGTCCGCGCGCAGCAGGTAGCGCGTCGCCTTTGGCGTTGAGGTACCGGTCGGCGAGGCCATTCATTAATGAACTACTTACTTTTAATTGACTTTAGTTAAGTCGCCTTTGGCGTTGAGGTACCGGTCGGCGAGGTCATTCATTCATTCATTACTTAAAGAATTTAATTAGCTTTAATTCAGTCGCCTTGGTGTTGAGGTACCGGTCGGCGAGGTCCATCTTGCGCGCCTCCTCCATCCAACGAGCAGCGGCGGAGGCGTGGCCCGCGTGCTTGTACACGCGCGCCTGGGAGCGGGCAGGGAGGAGGTCGAGGCAAGTCTGCTCTCGGCTCGATCTCGGCTCGATCTCGGCTCGATCTCGGCTCGATCTCGGCTCGATCTCGGCGCGATCTCGGCGCGATCTCGGCTCGGTCTCGGCGCGGTCTCGGCTCGATCTCGGCGCGATCTCGGCGCGATCTCGAGCACGATCTCGGGCGCATCTTGCCTTGAAGAGGTAGAGGTCGAGGCAGGTTGGCGTGTGGCCGATCGCCATGTCCAGCTGCGACAGCGCCGCCGCAGTGTCGCCGCAGCTGTCGTAGTACTGCGCCAGCAGCACGCGCGCCCACATCAGCGTCGACGGGGGCTCCTTCTCGCAAGTGTCCGGGAAGGCGCCCGTCGCCTCCAGCGCGCCCACCCACCCCGCCACGAGCTCGCCGAAGAGCACACGCGACCACGCGCCCTCGGCGCAGAGCGGCTTCAGGTCGGCGAAGAGCGACGGCACGCCCTTGCGCACGTAGCTGCGCGCGTACGCGTCCAGGGCGGCGGCGAAGGCGGGCGGCGAGCGCGTGAAGTCGAGCGGCAGCCGCATGCACGCCTACCCTCTTCACACTCGGAGTCAAGCCTCTCTGGAGGTGGACACACACTGGCGGCAGCCGCATGCACGCCTGGCTCTTCGGGTAGGCCTTTTGCAGCTTGCTGTACAGCGCGGCCAGCGTCGCCTCCGCCTCCGCCGTCACCTCCGCGCTCAGCCACCGCTCGGTCGGGGTCGCCGTCTGCAGCTCGGCCGCCTGAGGACGGCATCGCATCTCCTGTCATCTGGCAACGACCGCTCGGTCGGGGTCGCCGCTCTGCAGCGTGGCGGCCTGGTGGGGATTCGAAATGCGGTGAGGAAGTCGACGATAGGAGAGGAGGCGATGGGACATCGTAGACGATATTGAGCGAGTGGTGGGAAGGGGCGTGATAAGGAGGGGGTCAAGCGAGAGAGAGAGCGAGAAGAAAGACTGCGCCAAGCTGCTCGCGACCAGGCTCAGGCGCAAGGGCGAGGAGGACCCCTCCTCCTCCTGCCAGCGGAGCCGCCGGGGAGGAGAGCACTACCTAGTGGGTGGACTAGTGGGTGGGCTGCCGCCTGCAGCCCCGCGTGCCACCCGAAGTGCTCCGGGTTGCGCTTCAGCAGCGCGAGGTACTCCTCGCCCGCCTCGCCGTGCCGGCCGACGGCGAGCAGCAGCGCGGCGCGCCGCTCGCGCCAGCCGGTGCGGTCGGCTACCTTCTCTTTGATTGCGTCGAGGTCGTCGAGCGCCTTGCGCGAGAGTCGGGCAGAGGTGGGCAGAGTTTGGGAGAGTTTGGGGAGAGTTTGGGGAGAGTTTGGGAGAGCTGGGGAGAGCTGGGGAGAGCTGGGGAGAGCTGGGGAGATCTGGGGAGATCTGGGGAGATCAACCCGTATTCCCGCTTCTAGGGCCCGAGGGAGGGGGGAGATGTGGGGAGATGTGGGGAGAGAGTCCGCTTCTAGGCCTCGAGATATGGGGGAGAGACGGGGAGATGTGGGGAGATGTGGGGAGAGAGTCCGCTTCTAGGCCTCGAGATATGGGGGAGAGACGGGGAGATATGGGGAGATACTCCGCATCTAGGCCTCGAGGGCCTCAGCCTTGAGGAGAAGCTGCGAACGGTCGGCCGCTGCGGCGACGAGAGCCTGCACGCAACGCCGCCGCACGGCGGGGTGGACAAGACCGTCGGGCGGGGATGCCGCCGCGCCTCCTGGCCACGCAACGGAGGGGGCTGCTGCTACGCGGTCGGAGAGGCGCGCACACCTGCATCGAGACCGGCGAGTCGGCGCGCAGCGGCGAGGAGACGTCGAGCGCGTCGTCGAGCGCATCGAGCATCTCCGCGTAGTCGGCAACGGTGCCGCCGAGCGCCGTCAGAGCCGCCGCCGCCGCCGCCGCCGCCGCCTTCGGACTGCAGCCGCACCGCACGTAGATCGACGGGCTTGAGCCGGCGGCATGCGGCGTCGCAAGACGCGGTCCAGCCGCGCAGCGGCGATCCGTTGTCCTCGTCGGGATCGAGGAGCAGCCACGCGCTCTCCGCAGCGCCCGACACGACGCCGCGCCGTCGAGTGCAGCCGCCGGCCGCTCACCCCGCCTATGGGAAGAGGCGCGGGCGGCGTCGGTCGAGTGGGCGGTGGCACGGTGAGGGCCGGGCGATGGGCGGCAGTGCCGCAGGGCAGCGGCGGCGCTGCGCAGGCGAGCGGCGTCGGCGGGCTTCGGCGCTGTCCTCGGCGCGGCCCGAGCGGCCCGCGGCGCTGTGCGCCGAGGGACCGGCCGCGGCCGGGGCACGTGGGTCGGGGTAAAGGCGCACCCGCTTCAGCGGCGGCCGACCAGGCAGCATTTTGGCAGCCGGCGAGCTCGGCTCCGTCCGGTAAGAAGAATTCGCGGTGCATTCTGTTTCTCTTTGATGTATGTTTTTTTCCTTTTGGGGGCATCGAAGAGGTGCGACGCGGTGCCCCTTCCCCTTTCTTCTTGGTTTCCCCATAGCTGGGCTTCGCCGGGCTTCCAGCCAGGGTACGGCGGCTCTGACTGACTGAGCAAACCTACCGCGGTTGGTTTGCATCTTGTGAAAAAGAAACCCATAGTTGATGAGCCCCAGATGCGGACGATGACCCGTAGAATAGAATCATCTTCAAAAAAAACCCATAGTTGATGAGCCCCACACCGGGGGGATGACGCGGAAAATAAAAGGAGCGTCTTTAAGGGGGCCCTACAAGTGGTTCCCCCCCGGAATTGAATCGGGAAACCGGGGGGAACTTTTTTTTTTAAAAAGCCCCCCCCCTGATTTCCCCCCCCAAAAAGGAGAGGCCCCAGGCCCGGCGAGATTTTGGAAAACTAGGTGGCCAAAAAAAATTTTTC
>NW_005201327.1:380667-390303 GCF_000372725.1 Emiliania huxleyi CCMP1516 | reverse complement strand
CGGGCTCTCCAGGGCTCCCGCCCGAGATCGCATTCGAAAAGATACCGGCGGCCCGCCGAGCGACGGCGCCTCAGCGACGGACTCCCTCAAAAGAGGAGCTTCCCAGGGTCTCAAAATGTGATTATCGCGAGGCTGCCAAAAAAGCGGATAGGCGAGCCGGTCCCGCCACGCTGGACGGGCCAGCGGCTGGCACGCGCCGGCCACCTCGGCGGCGCGGCGGCCTCATCGCGCTCGTCGTCTGCGAGGCCACCGCTCGGCGTCGCTGCGTGCGTCGGCGATCGCGCTTGGCTGTGAGGTGGGACGGCGGCATGGTGCGCGCGGGCGCGGGGGTGGTGCGGGATGTGCGTGCCAGCAAGCCTAGTTTCACCTCCACTCACCCCGCAGGCGCGCCGACGTGCTGCCCGAGCGCGTTTGGGGGCAGTGCAGCAGCTCCTCGCCACACCTCTTTCCCGCCGCGCGCGAGTTGAGCTCCGATTTGCGCTCTTTTTCGCACATGCTCGACGCTATTAGGTGAGGATCGACCATCCTACGCCAGCGGGGCTTCGTCGGGCGCGTCTTCGTCGAGCGGTGGTGCATCTCCCATGCTCCCACCCGCGCCCTCCTCGGACCTCGCAGCCCACCCGCGGCCGACACCGACGCCCCCCCTCACGTGCTCAGCCTAGTCGTAGGTGCGGTTTTTTTGCGTGGCCCCCGTCGGTACGGGGCGCTGGGCGATGGCTGGGCTTGTCGCCGGGCGAGCTGGCCCCTCAGTCGGCCGCGGAGCGGAGAGATGCAAAATCGAGGCGGCGCACGAGCCCGGCGCGCGCATGGTTCCGTAGCCCGTCTAGTGCCTCACTGACCGACTGCAGCGCCACGGTGCATGTGGCCGGTGTGGTACTGGGGCTGGGCAGCCTCGGGGCCGGCGGAGACCGTCGTCTAGCGGTCGCACTAGTCTCTTTTCGTTGTTCGACCTGTGTTCGACGGATGTTCGACCATGGTTTGACCCTTAATTATTCGGGTTTGGGTATCTGAGGTCGATACTAGCGTCTGTAACCTGACACAAGCACGCTTTACAAAAGTCCTGCTGAGCGGAACGCGCAGAGCCGCCGTCCGCGCGCGCTGTGAACAGTGCCATGGTCGAACGTTGTTCGACGGGTCGAAGACGTGACGGTCCAGTAACCGATTAGAGAGTTAGTTGGCGAGCGAGCAGCACAGGAAGGATGCGCGTGCAGAGACAGGCCAGCTGCCAGTGGGACGAACGAGGGCCGCGACGGCGGCTCAAGCGGGAGGGAGCGGAGACGGTGGGTACAGCGAGCGAAGTGGGTGAGACTGATGATGCTCCTTCGACTTAGGGAGCGGTTCAGCTGCTGGGCGGGCTTCAGGCTGGTGCTCACACGAAAAGGAATCGACGCGATGTGCAAAGCATACAAGAAGGGGAGAAGGAAGCGGAGAGACGCCGGTGGTGACGAAGCAGAAACTAGCGCAGACGAGAGCAGGGCAGACCCGGGGACTGGGGAGCCGGAGCAGACGGCATCGGCCGCCGAGGGAACGTTGGGAAGAGGCACGAGGAGGGCGGCGACCTCGACCGACTATGGAGGACCCCCGTCGCCAGACGACGCAGGGCAGAAGACGGTGAGGCGGAGCAGACGCGCAGGGCGAGACGAGGGAGGGAGCAGGATGTTGCGGAGATCAGCAGGAGGATGTACGAAGAGATTAGGAGCAGCAGGGACCCGAGGGACCATGTGGAAGACGGCTAGTGCTAGTCCCCCATCGGGAGGACGACCCCGGGTAGTCGCCGACCACACCCACAAAGAACCCTGCACAAAGATCGCACGGGCGGGGACCTGCTCCTTTTTACCCATCTCACAGTAGAGAGGTGTCCGTTTTTGTTTCATGTTATTACCAAAGACGTGCGGGGCGGCACAGGGGCCGGCAGGGCCAGGGGCCCTGCCGCGTAGCGGGGGGAGCGGGTGGGAGCGGGCGGGGACACATGTACATGTCCCTAAATCCCATCTCGTCTCAGAGTTTGACCGTTTTATTTATTTTTACCCATCTCACAGTACTTTTTTTATTACGAGCTCGTATGCCACGTCGCCGCCTGATTTGGGTTTCTAACGTATGCTTGCGATTTGGAATTTGGTATTTGTCTAGTTCTTTGTTTATTTATTTATGAGCTAGACTTCGATGTTAATAACAAGCGACGGCACACACAACATGACGCCAAACACACGATTGCACGCACCGCACGCCGCACCTCGCACCCCGCGCCCGCCGCCCCCCCGACCCCCGCCCCGCCTAGGTGGGAAAGAGACGAGGAGATGGAACAGCCCGAAGAAAGGAGGAGACAAACGCGTATGGGAGGTTTCGTTGTGCACCACGCTGCCCGGCGTTTCTCACTTTCCGGGTGTGCCCCGCCCTGCGCCCTTGTTTATTAGGTATAGAGCAGAGGCGTGTGACCCTAACTGCACGAGAAAAAAACAGCACGTCTGTATTATCTTCTCTTTGCGAGGGCGATGGGATCGCCACACACACCGCTGATCTCTGCAGAGAGCGGACGGGTGAGAAAAGAGATGGAGAGGGACGAGAGGTCGCCGTAAACCCCGGTCCCGGTGTAGTGGCGTGCCAGGACGGTAAGAGAAGCGTCATGCGAGGGGCCCGGTCCCCCGGCCCGGTGGCGACAGCGGCGCCACGGCCTCGGCGCGGTGTCGGCCGGAGCCGCCGGGGGATGGACGGGCGCAGGAGGGGAGCAGGGGCCAGGCGGGCGCGCCGAATGTCGTCAGAGAGAACGACCACTCCGATCGGCCGGCTCCGCATCCCCCCCCCAACGCTCCCCTCCCGCCCGCCGCGCGCTCACTCTCCGCTCGGCGGCGGGGGAGGCTCGTCGCCGCTGCCGCCGCCGAAGGCCGGCGCGTGCGGGAACCGCGCCACCGCCTTTTGTCGGAAGGCGGCGGCGGCAGCGGCGTCCGCGAGCGCGCCTCCGGGCTCGAGGAGGGCGAGGGCCTCCTTGCACACCGCTAGGCTGGCCTGCTGGAGGTCGGGGATCGAGTCAGGGCCAGGGCCAGGGCTAGGGCCAGGGCTAGGGCCAGGGCCAGGGCTAGGGCCAGGGCTAGGGCTAGGGCTAGGGCTAGGGCTAGGGCTAGGGCCAGGGCTAGGGCTAGGGCTAGGGCTAGGGCCAGGGCTAGGGCTAGGGCTAGGGCTAGGGCCAGGGCTAGGGCCAGGGCTAGGGCCAGGGCTAGGGCCAGGGCTAGGGCCAGGGCTAGGGCCAGGGCCAGGGCCAGGGCCAGGGCTAGGGCCAGGGCCAGGGCCAGGGCTAGGGCTAGGGCCAGGGCTAGGGCTAGGGCCAGGGCCAGGGCTAGGGCTAGGGCCAGGGCTAGGGCCAGGGCTAGGGCTAGGGCTAGGGCCAGGGCTAGGAAGCCTGCTGCAGGTCGAGACTCGCCAGCGCCTCGCGAGCCGCGGCCGCCTGCGCGGGGGCGACGAGCGCGCGCACCTCGGCGTGGGCGACTGCCGCCGCAGCCGCGCCGCCCCCCGCGCGCGCGAGGAAGGCGTCGTTGTACGCCTCGGCCGTCGCCCCGGTCGGCAGTCCCGCCGCCGCCAGAATCTGCGCGCTGTGCCGCTCCACCACCGTCGCTACCGCAGGCGCCAGCGCCGCGCCGCCCGCGCGGTACAGGTGGAGGAAGCGGGCGGCGCTGCGGTGCACCTGCGCGTCCGCGGCGCCGAGCGAGAGCGCCTGTCGCAGCAGTCGGGCAGACTCACCTCCACTCTAGGTCCCCCCCCCTCCTCTCATCGACCACCTCGGTGCACTCTTGAAGCGGCCGCATCTCACGGAAGGAAACGTCAGGGAAACGTCAGACTCCCCCCCGCCCCCCCCGGCCGCCCCCCAATGAGCGCCTTTCGCAGCGCGCGCAACGCGAGCAGCGGCTTTGAGCGCGCCATGGCCAGCTGACAGGCGAGCACCTGCACGCGCAGCTCTGAATTCGCTCACTCATTTCTGAACGAGAACTAAGAGGTCACATGGCCAGCTGACAGGCGAGCACCTGCACGCGCAGCTCCGCCGGCGCGTGGAGCAGCAGCGTCCGCATGTAGCCCGCCGCCTAGTCCATGCATGCATCCACGGGTCCACTGCCGGCGCGTGGGGCAGCAGCGGGACCGCGCCCCCAGCCCGCGCCTTGGCCAGCGGCGCCTCGACCGACGCGAGCGCCTCGCCGTAGGGGTCGTCGTCGGGCGGCTTCTCCTTGCCGCCCCCCTTCTTGCCGCCCTTGCCGTCCTTGCCCTTGGCGTCCGCGTCGCGCTTCGCCTGCGCCTCCGCCTCCGCCTTCGCCTTTGCCTCCGCCTTGCGCCGCTTGGACTCGGCCTTCTTCCGCTCCTGCACGAGCGGAGAAGCGAACCACTGACGGACTGCCACTTGTCAGTCACCTCGGCCTTCTTCCGCTCTGCACGCTGAGATCACCCGAGATGGCCCGAGATGGCCCGAGATGGCCCGAGATGGCCCGAGATGGCCCGAGATGGCCCGAGATGACCCGAGATTGCCCGAGCTGGCGCGAGCTCTTCTGCACGCTCCTGCACGCTCAGCCCGCCGCCGGCTTCCTCCGCGGCGGCGGCCGCCGCGTCGCGCGCCGGCTTCGCCACGATGCGGAGGTAGGTGTCGACGATGCCTGTTCACAGCTGCGCGTGTGAACAGCTGCCCAACAGTCGCGGGTGCGGAGGTAGGTGTCGACGATGCCTGTTCACAGCTGCGCGTGTGAACAGCTGCCCAACAGTCGCGGGTGCGGAGGTAGGTGTCGATGATGCCGCACGCGGCGGTCACGTAGAAGGCGTGGCCGTGCAGCGTGTCCTCGAAGCGGACCATCTTGACGTACCTGTTCACAGCTGCGCGTGTGAGGAGACGCTGTTCACAGCTGTCGCGGAGGACCCGGCCCCGCACCTGTTCACAGCTGCAGGTGTGAAGAGGCGCTCCTCACGGCGGCCAGCTGGCGAGGGGGTGCTCTCGACGGACTCGCGGAGGGTCATCTTGCGCACGCAGTAGGTGTGGAAGTCGAACTGGTCCTCGCCAATGTCTGCAAAGTGCTGCTCCACGTGCGCGAAGTTCTTGAGCGCGCGGCCGTAGTCGCCCGTGCGCAGGTAGGACGCCGCCAGCTCGAGCTCAAACCAGACGCACCTAAGACAAGAGGAGTCCCTCAAGGCACGGGACGACGCCGCCAGCCTCGAGCTCAAACCAGACGCACTGCATCTCGTGGAGGGTCATTAATTAATTAATTAATTACTGAATTAACAGACGCACTGCATCTCGTGCAGGGTCATTAATTAATTAACTACTTAATTAATTACTGAATTAACAGACGCACTGCATCTCGTGGAGGGTCGAGCCGCCGTCCTTGGTGAAGAGGGCGATCGTCGCCTGTGGACAAGGAGGACGGCCTGCCGCGGCGCGGTGTGACACGAAACCCTGCGTCGGGAAGGGCGGTCGTCGCCTCCGCCTCGGGGACGCAGTCCGCGCGCAGCAGGTAGCGCGTCGCCTTTGGTGTTGAGGTACCGGTCGGCGAGGTCATTAATTCATTAATTACTTAAAGAATTTAATTACTGTTAATTAAGTCGCCTTGGTGTTGAGGTACCGGTCGGCGAGGCCATTCATTAAGGAACTACTTAGGTTTAATTAACTTTAATGCAGTCGCCTTGGTGTTGAGGTACCGGTCGGCGAGGGCATTCATTAAGGAACTACTTCGTTTTAATTAATGTTAATGAAGTCGCCTTGGTGTTGAGGTACCGGTCGGCGAGGTCCATCTTGCGCGCCTCCTCCATCCAACGAGCAGCGGCGGAGGCGTGGCCGGCGTGCTTGTACACGCGCGCCTGGGAGCGGGCAGGGAGGAGGTCGAGGCAGGTCTGCTCTCGGCGCGATCTCGGCTCGATCTCGGCTCGATCTCGGCTCGATCTCGGCTCGATCTCGGCGCGGTCTCGGCTCGATCTCGGCGCGATCTCGGCGCGATCTCGGCGCGATCTCGGCTCGATCTCGGCGCGATCTCGGCTCGTTCTCGGCGCGATCTCGGCGCGATCTCGGCGCGATCTCGGCTCGATCTCGGGCGCATCTTGCCTTGAAGAGGTAGAGGTCGAGGCAGGTTGGCGTGTGGCCGATCGCCATGTCCAGCTGCGACAGCGCCGCCGCAGTGTCGCCGCAGCTGTCGTAGTACTGCGCCAGCAGCACGCGCGCCCACATCAGCGTCGACGGGGGCTCCTTCTCGCAAGTGTCCGGGAAGGCGCCCGTCGCCTCCAGCGCGCCCACCCACCCCGCCACGACCTCGCCGAAGAGCACACGCGACCACGCGCCCTCGGCGCAGAGCGGCTTCAGGTCTGCGAACAGCGACGGCACGCCCTTGCGCACGTAGCTGCGCGCGTACGCGTCCAGGGCGGCGGCGAAGGCGGGCGGCGAGCGCGTGAAGTCGAGAGGCAGCCGCATGCACGCCTACCCTCTTCACACTCGGAGTCAAGACTCTCTGGAGGTGGACACACACTGGCGGCAGCCGCATGCACGCCTGGCTCTTCGGGTAGGCCTTTTGCAGCTTGCTGTACAGCGCGGCCAGCGTCGCCTCCGCCTCCGCCGTCACCTCCGCGCTCAGCCACCGCTCGGTCGGGGTCGCCGTCTGCAGCTCGGCCGCCTGAGGACGAGATCGCATCTCCTGTCAACTGGCAACGACCGCTCGGTCGGGGTCGCCGCTCTGCAGCGTGGCGGCCTGGTGGAGGTTCGAAATGGGGTGAGGAAGTCGACGATAGGAGAGGAGGCGATGGGACATCAGAGACGACATTGAGCGAGCGGTGGGAAGGGGCGTGATAAGGAGGGGCTCAAGCGAATCAGAGAGCGAGAAGATAGACTGCGCCAAGCTGCTCGCGACCAGGCTCAGGCGCAAGGGCGAGGAGGACCCCTCCTCCTCCTGCCAGCGGAGCCGCCGGGGAGGAGAGCACTACCTGGTGGGTGGACTAGTGGGTGGGCTGCCGCCTGCAGCCCCGCGTGCCACCCGAAGTGCTCCGGGTTGCGCTTCAGCAGCGCGAGGTACTCCTCGCCCGCCTCGCCGTGCCGGCCGACGGCGAGAAGCAGCGCGGCGCGCCGCTCGCGCCAGCCGGTGCGGTCCGCTACCTTCTCTTTGATTGCGTCGAGGTCGTCGAGCGCCTTGCGCGAGAGTCGGGCAGAGGTGGGCAGAGTTGGGGAGAGGTGGGCAGAGGTGGGGAGAGTTTGGGGAGAGTTTGGGAGATCTGGGGAGAGGTGGGGAGAGTTTGGGAGAGTTTGGGAGAGTTTGGGGAGAGCTTGGGAGAGTTTGGGGAGAGCTTGGGCAGAGCTTGGGGAGAGATGGGGAGAGATGGGGAGAGATGGGGAGAGATGGGGAGAGATGGGGAGAGTCGGGGAGAGGTGGGGAGAGGTGGGGAGATCTGGGGAGATCGGGGGAGATCGGGGGCATCAAATCGCGAGCAGTAGTGCGTGTGAACCGAGCGACGCAAGAACGGTGCATGCAGCGGAGTAGCTGGCCCTCTCGAGCGCTGGCTGGAGGAGAAGAGCGCGCAATCCGCTACTGGGGCGGCGCGCCTTCTGCGGCTGCCCCGCCTCCTCGTAGAGCGTGTTCTTGTACAGCAGCATCTCGCTGTACTCGTACGGCTCCTAGGGACCACAGCTCGGTCCGCGGTCAGGTCTGTCTCCTCCGGGTGACTCGGCTCACCGCCTCGCCGTGCTCGCGCTGCTCCTTGGAGGGCTCGTCCTCCCTTGATCTCCCTATATCTCCCTATATCTCCCCCTATCTCGCTCCTTGGAGGGCTCGTCCTCCCTTTATCTCCCTACATCTCCCTATATCTCCCTACATCTCCCCCTATCTCGCTCCTTGGAGGGCTCGTCCTCCCTATATCTCCCTACATCTCCCCCTATCTCCCCCTATCTCGCTCCTTGGAGGGCTCGTCCTCCCTTTATCTCCCTATATCTCCCTATATCTCCCCCTATCTCGCTCCTTGGAGGGCTCGTCCTCCCTATATCTCCCTATATCTCCCTATATCTCCCTATATCTCCCCCTATCTCGCTCCTTGGAGGGCTCGTCATCCCTATATCTCCCTATATCTCCCTATATCTCCCCCTATCTCGCTCCTTGGAGGGCTCGTCGGACCCCTCCAGCGTCCTCTCGTACGCCTGTCGACAAGAATCACGCGCTCGAAAAAGAAATCGACCGCCCGCCCCTCGCGCGCCCTCTCGTGCCTCCACCACGCCCACCGCCTCATCGTACCGGCCGACAAGGTGAAGCGCCACCGCGAACGTGAACCTGATCAGTCGATTGACTTAATTGAGTAACTCCTGGCCGACCAGGTGGCAGCGCCGCCGATAAGGTGTGAACCTGATCAGGTGTTGGTCCGTGTGCTGAGTCACAGAGGCGAGCAGGGCGAGGCGCACGACGCCGCAGAGGCGGACCAGTGCCTCCGGCTGGTCGGAGGTGTGGGGAGGTGTGGGGAGGTGTGGGGAGATGTGGGGAGGTGTGGGGAGGTGTGGGGAGGTGTGGGGAGGTGTGGGGAGGTGTGGGGAGGTATGGGGAGGTGTGGGGAGGTGTGGGGAGATGTGGGGAGGTGTGGGGAGGTATGGGGAGGTATGGGGAGGTGTGGGGAGGTGTGGGGAGGTATGGGGAGGTGTGGGGAGGTGTGGGGAGGTACGGGGAGGTGTGGGGAGGTATGGGGAGGGAGGTATGGACCAGTGCATCCGGTTGGTCGGCTTCATTGATGAATGAAGTCATTCATTCATTACTCAACTCCTCACCAGTGCATCCGGTTGGTCGGCTTCATCGTGAGAAGCTTCTGGCGCGTCTCGAGGAAGCCCGGCAGCAGCCGGAGCCTAGAGGCAGAAGACAGTGAACACAGCGGAATGCGGGTGAGCACAGCGGAACACAGGTCCGCCCTCGAGCGCTAGTTGGCGCACATGAGCCCGTATTCCCGCTTCTAGGGCCCGAGAGAGGGGGGAGATGTGGGGAGATGTGGGGAGAGAGTCAACTTCTAGGCGAGCCGGAGCTGGATCTGGAGCATCGAAAGGTCGCGTAGGATCTTGACGTTGTCTGGCTCGTGCCGCAGCGCGCCGCGGTAGCACTTGATGGCCTGCGAGGGGCGGCCTCCGTGAATGGCCATAGGCGGGCTGTTCGCTGCCAGGACAGGATGGCCTGCCTGCGCGCATCTGTCGGAGCTGTACTGAGTCACGGGTGACTGGCTGTACTAGTCAGCTCCGAGCTGTACTAGTCATGACTGGCTCTACTCTTTAAAGCACAGTCAGCTCCGAGCTGTACCTGAGTCACTAGTGGCTGGCTGTACTGGTCATGACTGGCTACTCCCTTTCAAGCAGTGTGGCTGACCTGCGCGTACTCGCGGTCGGAGCGGTAGAGAAGGCCGTACACGTGCCAGCAGACCTGCGGCACGGGGGAGAGGGGGGGGGGGGGGGGGGCCTGGAAAAGGGTTACAAGCTGTCCTGGCGTGATCCTGACCCTGTCCAGGAACTGTCCCGGAGGTTTCTTCCGGCGGACCTGCAACTTGATGTCGAGCTTTAACCCCTTGCGAAAGAGGGCGAACCCCCCCCCCTTTTTTTCCAAGCAGTTGAAACAACCCCCCTTTACCCGGCCGGTGGGGCTGAAGGGGGAGAAACGGCCAGGAGGCCTGAGT
>NW_005201327.1:302744-380567 GCF_000372725.1 Emiliania huxleyi CCMP1516 | reverse complement strand
GTGGAGGCTGAGGTGGGGAGTGGGCGGAATGCAGACATGCCGACGTCGGCAGCGGCGGGTGGGTTGATGCGGTTAATGGGGTGGGGAGGGCGGGCGGCGGCGCGGCGGCGGCGGCGGCGGCGGCGGCGGCGGCGGCGGCGGCGGCGGCGGCGGCGGCGGCGGCGGCGGCGGCGGCGGTGGCGGCGGCGGCGGCGGCGGCGGCGGCGGCGGCGGCGGTGGCGGGCGCGCCTTCATCGCGATCGTCTCGCCGTGCTCCGGGAACTTCTTGAGCACCTGCGGAGGAGAAGAGCGGCGGCGCGGAGAGCGTGAGCGCAGACGGCGAGCAGGCGGCGAGGGTGGGCGGTGAGCGAGGAGGCGACGGTAGCGGCGGCGGCGGCGGTCGTGGCGGAGAAAGCGAGCGGCGGCGGCGGTGGCCACGAGGGCGGCAGCAGCGGCTGGCGCGGCAGTGACGGAGCAGGCGCAGTGACCTGGTCGGCGGCACGCAGCCCCTTCTTGTAGCTCTTGAGCTCGTAGTGCTTGACGATGGCCTTGAAGAGCGTGGCCTCCTTGGCCGGTAGGGGAGGCGCCATGGAGTGCTCGTCCTCTGGTGCGGTACGGGCGGCGGATCGCCGGAGTGAGCGACGCTCGCTACTCGCGTTCTGTCGGTTTTGAGAAACTCGCAAATAGCCGCCGCCGGGGATGCGGCGCTCCAAGCGGTGCGGCGCGCGCTGGGGGGCGGCGGGTGTGCGGGATGGTCTGTGGGGGCCCGAGAGCGATGTGTCTTGCAAGTCAACGGGAAGGGACACCCTTACACGGATCCCAGGAGACGTAAAGCACGCCATACACCACGCACCATCGCGACCGCGCCTCATACTGTCTGGCTTATTGACCTCCGACCCGAGTCCTCCGCAATGTCCTGGGTGGGGGGCAGGGGGGGCAGAGGGCCAGTCAAACACTCCACTCGCCGCAAGGTCTGTCTGGCTGTGCAAGGGGAGGGCTCCCGCCCCGGGCGTGCGTGTCTCTACTTGTCCGGGTGCGTGCCTCCTCCGAGTCCATCTCGACAATATCGGTCAGCTTCCGCAGGCCGCCGTGATACATGTACTGCTGCTTCCTCTTCCAGTCCATAAAGCTGCGTGGCGGCGAGGGCGCGGCGTTGGGTGCGGGTGGCAACAACGCTGCAAGGGCGATCCGGCGTTTCAGAGTAGTCGTGTGTAGAGGGCACGCTGTGAAGGGTGAGCAGCAGGCGGCCCGCTGGTGTCGCAGCCTGCCTCTCCGGTTAGCTGCTATCAGTGCCGCCAACTGGCTACGACGGTTCTCACTTTCTCACATTCGCCGAGGCGCGGTACAGGCTCCGTCTCAGCCCCGCCTGCCGCCTCGCGCTGTGCAGCACCGCGACCTAGTGAATGAATGCATATGGGGTCGAGGTGATCGAGCTTGGATTTAACACATTCGGGTGGGGGCATCGCAGCGGAGTTGTACTGCAGGAGGGCGTCGCCGACATCCTGCTCACGCACGCCTCCATGGTGAATGCCGGTGCCTCAACGTTGTCTCGAGCGCCATATTGGCGGGCTGTCCGTCCGTCGCGCGCGTTTCGGGCGATGAAGGCAGCAAAAGAGTACTTTTTGAGCTTAGCCTTCGATGTTAGGAAACAAAGCAAGGCGGGACATGGCATATCACTCTCGGCCCCACAGACATCCCGCACACCCGCCGCCCCCGCGCGCGCCCCACCCCGGCCGGGAGAGAGGGGAGTGACAGTTTGGGACGGCGACAGCCCGAGTATGTTGAGTCCTTGAGCACTTGAGCACTGGATAGGGCCGATTCCGCGTGGTACGGGACCCCTCGATCGTCTCGCCCTCCCTCACTGGTATGTTCATTGGGGGGGGTCATAACAAACACGGTACAGGATCGAGGTGCACGCTGCCGCAGCAGTGTCGTCCCCCCTCTCCCCGACGGCGATGGCGGTGTGACCGATCGAGCTACAAGAGGAGCTTGGTCAGCAGGATCCGGGATAGTCTGATGCACTACCTCACTGGGCCTGAGATCACCGAGACAACACCCGTCACCGTCTCGGATTCATGTGGGATCGAACCACTCCGGGATGGGCAAGCCCATCGTTCTCATTGAGAGCCGTGCCTTCCTATCACCTGTGAGAGACAGTGGAGAGGGTGTGCGCCACATCAGCTGGAGCGGGCGGTGAGGGGGGGGGGGGGGGGGGGAAGTTGAGTCCTGGCTCAACAACGCAGGGAACAAGAGGGGGTGGTCCGGCTCACAAGTCCGGCTCACGCGCCTCGAGCTGACCATCTACCGCACTGAGCACTTCCGCCCCCTCGCTCCCAGCCCATCCACCTCGCCTCGGGCCGCGCCGCGCGATCTCGGGCGATCTCGCGCAATCTCGGGCGATCTCGGGGCCGCGCCGCGCTATCTCGGGCGATCTCGGAGCGTCGCTCGCGCGGCGTCACACCTGCTCAAAAAAGGAAGACTTTTTTGGTGTACCGCGTTTGTACCGCGTCCTGTGCCCCCGAGTTCATTTTATAACAAAGAGTACTTTTATCCGACGACATATCCACAGAAGGTGGCTCGCTTCATTTTGGCAACAAAATACCTACAACTCGCGTGAGAAGTGTCCTGCTGAATGGAGACAATACAGCGTGGAGTCTGCTGGTGCGCGAAACACCCCAGAGAGTGCCGGAATAAACAGAGGTGAGGGTACACCTTCTCAGGGCCATGCGCGAAAAACGACGGAGGAGATGCATCCTAGCTGTCGCCACCGAAGGCGACTCGACGTCGCTGAGATCGGAGTTCGGAGATCAAGCTCTGACAGGTCACACGTCGCTCCTTTGACGCCGACGTGACTCACCCGTGCAGAGCACATCAGGACACGGTCTCGACGGGCACTCTGCCAGAACTAAGACGAGACCGCGACCGACGGCGGGCCGTGCTTGCTGGCGAGCATCCGCGCTGCTGACGACGTGCTAGAGACTGACCTTCAGAGCGACGAGATTCTCGCATGCTTTGAGGAGGCGCTCGGCGAACGGCAGCCAGAGATGGGAACGGATGCTGCAGCAGGGCGATAGGCGAATCCATCCCGCCTCGCAAGACGAGACTCACACGTGCGGCGCGCTCGCCGCAGGTCGGCGTGCGGAGCGTCGGGCATCGGCTCGCCATCCCGGGAGCTTGCCTTGAGCGGCCCGGGCTGGGACCGACCGCGGGAGGCTGCCTGCCTGCACCAACCAACCAACGGACATGAGCGATCCGCAGTCGTCGAAGCGCCCCCCCCCCCCCCCTGCTAGTGTCTGTCGTCGTTCCTACCCCTGATCCTACCCCACGGCTCACGCTAATGTCTGTCATCTCCAGCGCACAAAAGAATTTAAACAAAACAACTCTCTCTCACAGCACACAGGCTCGACACAGGTGCGAACTGGCGCGTGCAAAAGAAAAATCTAAACAAGCCGCAGGAAACCGGCGCTCAACCAACACCCCCTTGTTACACCCCCCACGGGAAGAGGCTGCTGGCGCGTGCGTGCGAGGCGTCCGAGCTGCAGCAGGTGAGGAAGCTGTCCGCGTCTCTGCTCGGCACGCAGTGGGCCGGGATCGAGTCGCCCCCCGCCAATGCGCCGGAGTGTTTTGCGGATTCGCTCACTCACTGCCGCTGCGGCCTTGTCCGCCGGCTCCACCCTCCGCTGCGAGCCCTCCGCTCCCTCAGCAGCCAAGCAGCAGGAGCGCGCGTCGAAGAGTCGCGCCATGCAGCAGGAGGTTTCGGCCGCCGAGAATAGCGGTGCGGCCCGCTTCAACGCCGCCCAGAACCCGTCCACCTTCCGCGTCGACGTCTCTGTTCAAGCCGAGCCGGAGGTCGCCGCGGCGAAGCGCTTTGAAGAGGAGCTGGACAACGCTCTCGATCACCACGCAAAGCTTACCAAGGCCTACTCGCCACCGTCCCTGACTCTCCCACTCGCCACCGTCCCTGACGACTGCTACCAGCATGGCGGCCGCCCTCACCGCGCCTCCCCCCGTCCTCAAGGTTGACGCCGTCCGTGTGGCCGCCATCGAGGCGCTGCCGCGCATCAAGGCGCCCCTCACCATGGCGCCCCACGTGCCGCCGCCCATTGAGCGGAGAACGCCGGCCCGCCTCGTCGTCGACTTGTACAGCACGGAGAAGACGATGCCTGTGTCGCCATCCTGCAAGTACCCGTTCTGGACTTTCAACGACGGCGTGCCGGGGCCGATGATCCGGGCCCGCGTCGGGGACGTGCTCGAGGTACCTACGGCCGCCTCTCCGCCGTAGCCCTTCTCCTCTCGGTCGCCCCCTCCGCGCCGCGGCCCTGACCCCCGACCCGCCTCCACCAGGTGAACTACACGAATCGGGCTGAGTCGGGCATGGCGCACAACATCGACCTGCATAGCGTGGTGGGCCCAGGCGGCGGGGGCCCGTGCCTGTATGCGGAGCAGGACGAGACCAAGACGGGCATTTTCAAGTGCACCTCGCCTGGGCTGTTCGTGTACCACTGCGCGGCTGCGCCTGTGCCGGTCCACATTGCGAACGGCATCGCGCGCCGCCTGCCCCGCCGAAGCCCCGGCCTCCCCACCCGCAGCGCTGCGGCGGTGGGCGCCACCCCTACTAGTCGGCATCTCCCTTCTCTTACCAGGCACCCACCCCTCGCCGCAGGCATGTTTGGCCTCGTGCTTGTGGAGCCAGAGGGCGGGCTGCCCTCCCCACCGCCACACCGCCTCTGTCTGCTCACCGCCACGCCCGAAACGCCTCGCGAAGGCTCTCACCGAAGCGTGCGGCGCGCCGCCTCCGCGCAGGCGGCCTTCCTCCGGTGGACCGAGAATTCTACGTGGTGCAGCACGAAGTGTACTCCGCCGAGGACGAGGAGGGGTCGAGTGTGCTGGAGCTCGACTACGAGGCGGGGCTGCGGGAGAGTCCGACGTATGTGGTCTTCAACGGCCGGGAGGGTGCATTGACCGAGAGGCCGCTGATGGCGAAGCAGGGCGAGCGCGTGAGGATCTACTTCGGCAACGCCGGGCCCAACCTGATCTCGAGCCTCCACGTGATCGGCGCGATCTTTGACAAGGCCACGTCGTGCTAGTTGCGGGTGGGGCCCGAGGTTTCGAATTAAGTTGCCTATTACTGCTAGGTCTATCGCGAGGGCGACCTGATCTCGCCGCCGGCGCGGGGTATCGGTGTCACGGCGGTTCCTGCTGCGGGTACCACCGTGGTCGAGTTTGACGGCGGTTCCTGCTGCGGGTACCATCGTGAGAGGGGGAATTGATTGATGGGAAGGCGAAACACAGTCCGACCAACGACTGGGACACCAACGCGTTATGGGTAACATGAGCTGAGAGAAACTTCGCACTGAGCGAGTAAATTCTTTTTTCGCACGACACTGGGCACGGGACTGGCGCGCACTGGCACTAACACAGGTACACCAGTGTCGTGCGAGTAAGTTTCATGTAAAATTTCCTGGTTGAATTCTTTTTCGACGCGTCCCGCCACCCAACCGCGAGTCGGGCTGAGCGGTCCGACCAGTTCGTCATGCCCCAGTTTCAGATTTTTTCTCAGCGTGAGCGAGACGTGGAAGAGTGCCACCGCAGGGCTGGTGGATTAACATTAACACACCTCAGGGGCAGCTCTGACTACAGATCGTGTCAACACTTGGCGCAAAGGTCGGTGTTTACACAGTTGAACGGCAGTCCCAAAACAAGCGTTAACACAGCCGTTAACACGGTGTTGACACACCCTCCGGGTAAAACCCGGGTATACCTGCAAAAACCCGGGTATCTAGATATACTCGGAGAAATACCTGGGTCCGCGTCAATGCCGCGCGCGCCCTACTCCCATAACGGACCGCTTCGTACAGGAGGACCGCTGCCTTGTTTGTTAGTGCTGAGGACCTCTCGTGTCCTCTCGAGAGGACCGCAGCAGGGATCGAACGGCGCCCCGCCTGCTCGCGCCCCGCCCAGAAACGAACCTCGGTCCATCCGCTACGATGGATGGGGACGGTGGGGGTCTCACCGATGGTGCCTGAGGACCTTTGAGGACCTCTTGAGCGAGGGACCTCCCCGCTCGGGAACGCCTACCGGGACACGGCGTCAAAACCCCTGGTCCGACCCTCCCTCTGCGCTGTCTGTGCGGTCCCTCTAGCTAGCATACTACGGGAAGGGGGAGAGTGAGTGCCGTCCTCTGCGTGGCCGCAAGGCGCGAGACACAGCAGGAAGGGAGGAGATGGATCTATATGCATCAGAAGAATGTGCACCTCTACCGCACTACGGTAGTGCACGATGGAGGAAGCGATCCAGTTTCATGGTTGTATGGATGTAATTAATTACAAAAAAGCTGTATTTCTTGCAGCCAGCATGCAGTTAAACTCGAGGTTTGGCGAGCCGTGTGCATCGCTGTCGAGTTAGGTCCTCACAGAAGTCCTCACAGAGGTTCCCCCCCACAGCAGAGAGAGGTCTTCACACATATGAAGCCTCTAATGAAGCCGCCCAATCCTCCCTGTTCATGCAACAAGAAATGGCTGGCATGCGCCCAGACAGATGAGTGGACACAGGTCGGCTGTTGGACGATTGTGGCTCGATAGTGGCCACTCTCGAGGTTCTCGAGGTGGATATCCTTTGGCCGCGTTGGGTAGCGAGGATTGGTGTGAGGTGACGCGATCCACGCAGGCGTGTTTTCTGGCGGCCGACCGATAGTGGCTACGAGATAGATGCATCTCGCTGGTGAGGACCTTCTTAAGGCCGAGCAGGAGTGAGGACCTTCGGCAGTGAGGACCTCTGTCTCCATGCGTATTAATTTTGGGGGGTGACACTTCTCTTCATTTTGTGGGTTGGGCATATCCATAGCGGGACCGATCACGATTGTTTTTACGAGTTGTTGGCGAGCCAAATTGGGGTTTCTCGCTCTGTGTTAGTGCCAGTTCGCGAGGCGTGGCCGCTCATGCGGCCCGATGGGGAGGAACGGGGCGAGCCCCCTCCAACCCACCCGCGCTAGGTCTCGGGTTTGACGCATGGGGTCACTCCCGCGAAACTGTCTCGTGAACTAGCCGGGGCAGTCGGAGAAGGGGCAACTCCGTGCACTGACGGTCGGCCGCCAGAAAACACGCCTGCGTGGATCGCGTCACACCAATCCTCGCTACCCAACGCGGCCAAAGAACCTGGTTTGTGGAGCTCCCACACCTTACCTAGAGAGCACGGCATTCGGGGCCATGATGTCGGTTCCCCACCAGACTTTTTTCGTAGTGGAGAGAATTAAGGAATCTTTCTGCTATAACCGACACTGCCATCGCGCTCCTCTATTCAGACCAGATGGTGAGCCTTAACTGTAAATTACCGTCGGAAAGCTGTCAGAACGGCTGTCAGAACGCTGTCAGAACACTGTCAGAACGCTGTCAGAACGCTGTCAGAACGCTGTCAGAACACTTTTGTGGGTAGGGTACTGTCAGAACGTTGCCAGCACGCGAAAGCGGGCCAAGTGTGAACATCTGCAAGATCGGCTGAAGAGCAGTCAGCTCGAGGCAGTCGCTCCGGTCAGGCAAGTCCAAGCTGAAGTCGTCACTCGCTGTTGCTGTTGTTTTGCAGTGAAAGGGTGTTTCGATTGCCAGGGTGTGACACATTGAGCGGCGCGGTGGCGGCGCAAGCGACACGTTCAGTCGCGCAATAACCGAGGCTGCCGTCTTGGATGCAGCCTTCCAGTCTGACTGAACCGCCGGGCTCGCGCTTTGCCCATTGTGCTGCGTCGAACCGGCTGCCCCCGGGACCGCGGACCGCGGCTCGTTTGCGTCGCGGGGCTGTCTGTGCAGACCATCGCAAGAGCACGTTTGCTATACAGCGGCATGGCGGCCTTGGCGTTGCCACCTGACAACGGACGACCGTTGCTGCGCGCCCGACCTCTCGCGGCAGCACCGTCATTTCTTTTTTCGTTGTCACAACAGACTTGGCTCGAAGTTGAAAGTTGAAGTTTGTGTCAGAACGGGACCAAGTTTGTGTCAGAACAGGGCCTACGCCTCAACGTGAGAGTGTCACCTTGTGGGAGGATGTGCTGTGTGTGACTGTGTGCGTGTGTGTGTTGAGTCCGTCCGTCCGTCCGTGGCTCGGTCGTCGGAGGGAGGGAGACTTCAAGACAGAGAGAGGGAAGGAGCAGAGGCAACTGGGAATGTCAGAGCCCCTGAGCTGTGAAGAGAGGGGAGGATTTTGCGCTGTCAGAACACTGCCAGAACGTTGTCAGAACACTGTCAGAACGCTGTCAGAACGCTGTCAGAACGGCCAGGTCTCTGTCAGAACAGGTGTGGGAGCTCCACAAACCAGGTTAAAGGATATCCACCTCGAGAACCTCGAGAGAACCTGTGTTAGGTGTCGCATTAAATTCTTACAAGTAGGGACGCCGTTCTCACTACTCCGGTGGGAGAGGGAGGGGTGGAGGGACGAGGTCCGGGCTGGGCGGCTTCTGCTGCTCAGCGAGGACCTCGAACCCCTGCTGCGCAATGGTGGGTGGGGCGGGGTTTCCCGCCCCACCGGCCATCGGCGGGGTAGGCGCGCGGGTGGGGGGGGTTGGGATGAGGGGGAGTGGGATGGGGATGGTCTTTTCGGCGAGCACCACGGTGCTCGCGGATTCGACTGTCCCCCTGATTGGGGGTCCGACGACGGCTACGGTGAGGACGACGGCTTCTGAGGAAGCCGTCGCCCGTGCCTTGCCTGTCGCGTGAATCGTGTTGTGCGACCGGCTAGGCTTGTAAAATTCTTTTCAGGGAGTGGTGTGACTGCTCCTGTGGTGCGGGCGACGGCTTCTGAGGAAGCCGTCGCCCGCGCCTCACCTGTCGCGTGAATCGTAGGTAGGTAGGTAGGTAGTAAGGTGAAGAACAGCCAGGCTCGGAATCGTGTCGTGCGACCGCCTTTCGTTGTAAAATTCTTTTCAAGTGAGGGACGGCGTTCTCCTCACTACCCACTGCCCAGTGACATGTCGAGCGGGCACGGTGGCGCTCACTGCGGCACCAGCAATTGCGACTCGGCGTGGGAAAATGTTGCCGGCAGCGGCGAACACTCCTGCGGCGATCGAATCGCGTGGCTACAAAGCTCTGAAGGCGGCTTGCTGAGCGAGTCTGAGGCCTGCGGGCGCGTGGCCGGCGAATTTGCGAGCGTTTGCGGCGCCTGCATGCCCGGCGGCGAGTCGTCCCAGCTCTGGAAAATCACATTGGCGCTGATGGTGGTGGCGCTCGGCGTCGGCGTCGCGGCCACCGCAGCCATCTGCGTGGCCAGTGTCCTCCGGCGTCGGCGGGCGGTGGCGCGGCTCCTGCAGGCGAGGAACGCCTGCTCGTCCGCGCCGGCCTCGCGCTCCGCCTCTCCCTCTCAAGGGGCGATCGATGACGGCGGAAACACTGGAGCACAGTCTCCTTGCCGGCCGGAGCGAGGGTCGGCAGCGTCCCGCGAGATGGTGGAGAAAATGGGGCTCCAGCTCTCGGCGGCGACGGGGGCGCGCGCCCGCGGCATCCCCGGCCAGATGAGGCCGGTGCGGGCCGGGCAGCATGGCAGGCTTGCCGACGGGTTCAACAGCACGAGCGGTGGAGTCGAGCTCGGAAGGACCTCTGGAGGGCTGGCCAGCTTGGACAGCGCGCGGGCGGCCAACAACCCATCGCCGATGTCCTCCCCAAGGAATTCCGGACGATCTTCGTCAGGGCCACTAGCGCGGGCGGAGGTGTGAGCGCAGCGCCCGTGAAGAGCGGCCCTCGCCTGTCCTCGGTGTTATCACGTACCGGCAGCAGAGACGCCTGGGTGGTGTGTGTGTGTGACATGCATGCATGCATGTGCATGCATGCATGCATGTATTGTGTGGGTGCGTGTATGTGTGTGTGTGTGTGTGTGTGTGTGTGTGTGTGTGTGTGTGTGTGTGTGTGTGTGTGTGTGTGTGTGTGTGTGTGTGTGTGTGTGTGTGTGTGTGTGTGTGTGTGTGTGTGGAGCCAGGGCTTGCGGGGGGGGGGGGGGGGCAATGGGTGGCGAGGTCTACGTTAGAAGTGGCACGGCCGAACCCTCCGATATTTATGGGAGAGAACAATGGATCGATTTCGGGAGTCGGGTATGTGCGAGTGCGTGCTCCTGCTCGTGAGTCGTCGTGTGAGAGAGATTTTTAGCAATACCAAACAAATCTAACACTGTGTGTTTTGTGTTTGTCGTGTCTGTGTGATGGAGACCTAAAAGCGTATTTTTATGGAGAGTTTACGAAACGCACGTTAACTGTATTATACAGCTTGTACACAGGTTGATGTAAAGGGTATGGATGCTGGGTTGAGACGGAAATCGGGGGACGCGACCCACTTCGCCACAGACGGTCCGCGCCTCGCCGCTATGACGGGCGCACGACCGCAGCTCGTGTGCGTGCGCCCGTCTTTGTCCGGAGTGAAAAGTCCAATCGTCGGTGGCGGCTTCGGGCTTCCCCCAACCAACCTGCGCCGCGCTCGGCGAACCTCGACAGCGCCTTCGGTGGCATGCAGCTCTTTGCGACAGAAGCCTGGAGAGCAGAGATACTGAGAGACAGGCCCAAAAAAGAAAATATATACCGCGCCCGAGTAGTACTCGGGCGCCTCGCCTATCGCGTGAATTGTAGGTCGAGGAAATTCTCTAAGAAGAGTTTAAACAAAAGAACTCTCTCTCACAGCAGACAGGCTCGACACAGGTGCGAACTGGCGCGTGCTAGCACTATCACCGGCACACCACCGGAGCCGCCTAAGCGACTCCGTCAAGAACGGCAACACCGCGAGGGACGAGGCGCTTGCCACGCTCGAGCTCACACTGATGCCGGCAACGGTTGAGGAGGACGCGCACGTGGTGACCCTGCTCCGCCGGGCCATGAAGGTGCGCTCGGCAATGCGGCGTGAGACCGCGAGCCCGGCGGTTCGAGAGGAGGCGGAGCGCCGCATGGGGCTTTAGGCGGCGAGGGCGGGGCGCCAGGCGGCGGTCTGTTTTCGGGGGAGTCGGGTGGGTCATCGGCGTAGCTAGAGGCCCCATCACCGATGTCGTCGAGTGGGATGGTTGTACCACCTCCGTTAATAACCACGTCGTCGCCCACGGTGCTGCTCTCACCGTCGTCTGCGTCTGTTGGGATCGACTCGTCTTGCCACTCCGGTGCGCCGCAATACCTCGCGCCGCTCCTGCCGAGGTCAGCTTGCTTATCGACGTAGTCGTTCCACTTATGACCACTGTGCCCCTTGACGTGTCTCCATGTCACTTCGTGCCTCGACGCTAAATGCCGCCACGCTGCTCGAAGGTAGCTCGCTAGTTGTGCGTTCTCCCCCGGCGAGATTCTCCCCGTTGCACACGCCATCGCGTACTCGCTGTCCGTTCGGACCACCCCTCGTGAGCCTGCTGGTCGTGGTGCCGTGTGGAGTAGTGAGCGAAAAAGCTCCGCAAGCGCTGACAGCTCCGCCGTGTTATTGGTGTGTTTCCGCGCCCCCACGAAAGCGGCGTGTACGGGGCTAGTCACGACGGGGCCGTAGCCTTCGGTCACGAGCATGGCATTCACGTCGCATATGCCGTCCCCGCCCATGACTACGGCGTACGCCCATCCTGCCCTGCCTCCGTCTTCCGACCCATCAGTGTACGCCGTCCAGTCGGGTGGTTGCTGCTGTGGGGGCGTGGTGCCGTCCCATCGACAGGGTCGAAGTATAACCCCTGGCGCCTCCACCATCAGCCGCACTTTAACACGGCAAGCACCGCCCCTATCACAAGGCTCGACGCTGAGTAGTGCCATCGTGTTGCTTGTGCAATCATTCGCAGCAATGTCGCGGGCAAGCTGAATCCTCTCCGGAAGCGCGCATTGGCCGTCGTCAGAAAAGAAGCCGGAGGCGAGCCAATCCCTCTCCCACTCTGCTACTGGTCCTTCCCCGGGCGAGGGCTGCCATCCGGGTATGCGAAGGCGTATTTCCCTCTCGGTTTGCTGTGCTCTCTTTGCCGTGTAGTAAAATTGGCGGACAAGTGCCGCCCTAGCGTCCTTGAAGATGGAGTCGACTCGGGCGTCCGGCGTCGCGTCGTGTGCAAGGTTCGCGTTGTAGTGCCGCCGCCGCACGATGCCCGCCAGCGTCTCCAGCATCATCACGCGTGTCGGCGTTGCCCCAATGCGCCCCTCTGCCATCTGTCCTCTGCTCGTAGTAAGCCGAAACCCGGTTATGCAGAGTCGGCGGTGTTCGTGTGCGAGTTGTTGCCATCGCGAACGCCGTGTCTCTTCACGCACCGCCTCGTCTAGCGTTGTGACTTCCAGAACCGTGCGGAGGGCGGCCTCATGGACCAAGCCTGTGTAAGGGCATTCGAGGGCTAGGTGCCGAGTGGTCTCGCGGGCTTGAGGTGGGAGTCCGGGTTTTGCGAGACGGGTGTCGTCTCGCAAGATGGCATCACGCTCGCACCTGCCGACCGCCGCCACGGCGGCGAGACGCCTTCTCCGCCACCGCGGCGCCGGCCACAGGCCAGCGCTAGGCAGCTGCCGGCCACACTGGGCCGGATTTGCCGGTAACCGTCGCCGCACACTCCTACGTCCACGCCGCTGTGACGTCTGGCGACGAGGCGCCGGCCGCCAAGCTTCATCGCCAACGTGGTCGCTCGCTGGTCCTCTCGGCTCGGCCACGCGTCGGCCCAGCTCACACGAGCTCCAGACAGCCACCAGTCGCCACGCGCAAAGCGTACGGGTCGCCGGCTCCCTGTTGTGCTCTCACGCTGGCCGGCGTAAAACTGTACTGGCAGTTGTCATGCCGTACCCGTCGCGTTTCGAAAGGGAGCCCTCAATTGACGCGTCTACACGCACCGTGCCACCGCTCTCCACAACTGCTACCGTGGACATCAAGCTCCTCGACTCGATCTGCGGCTACGACGGCGCTCTAGCTGCTGGCTCTCGCGGGTGTCTGGCGACCCGCTCAGGCTTGCGAAACGGCCGGCCGCGGCGACGTGTTTCGAGCTCGCTGGCCTTCTCCGCGCGGCTGGGCCCGCCCCTAGTCGGGGCCGACCCGCCCAGTCACTGGGCAGCGCGTGCGCCGGCGTTCTGGACGACGGTGTGCCGGTGCATCCGGGAGGCTCCGCGGGGCTGCTCTAGCAGCCTCGGGAGGGTCGAAAATCGAAGCCGGAGCGGCGGACCACGGAAGCTCCACGGACGGTGAGGCGGGCTGTGGTTGCCCCCCCCTGACCGGGTGAGGGAGTGGCGCCCCGGGAGTGCCGCTCCGGCGACGTCTGTGGCCTCCACGGTACCGTGACCGCGCCGGCCTCGCTCGGGAGGCTCTTTCGGAGCCGTCGGCCTCCGAAACCGTCGCGTTGCTGCGCCTGGACGGCTTCGATGCTCGCCAAACCCGTCGGCACCGTTCATATACACATGAATTGTGAACGAACGCGCATTTTTCTGATACTTTACTCGCATATGCCGAAATGTTAGTTTCGATCTAGTCCTCACGGACACAAAACAGAGGCCTCCTAGCACGGAGAAGCGACTAAGAGTCGCCGACGTGCGAGTAAAGTGTCAGAAAAATACGCCCGGAATCACAATTGATCCCGTCGACAAGGCGCCCCAATCGCGGAGGTCTGGCGCGGAGGCGAGCATCGACGCCTCGACGGTTGCTCTTCAGAGGCCGAAAACAGGCGCCTGAAAAAGTAGAGAACGCGAGACTGATCACGCGCGCGGAAAAGCCCGAGGGGCGAATCTAAAGTGCCGAGGCGCTTGCTAATCACCCCAGCTAGGGCCACGGAGGCGCTCGCGGCAGGTCTCCGCGCGCGCGCTGGCCGGTGGCAGCTGATCTCGGGCGGCGGGCGGCGGGAATGGGCTCGGGCGGCACCTTTTGCCCTCAAAAGTCGTTCGAGAGTACCGGGTCGCGGCGGGAACGCGCCCATCCGCTCGATGGGTGTCAGGAGTCGATCGCCTGTGCCAGGAGCGAGCACGGGAGTCGTCGCGATGGGAGTCGTAGCGGCGTGGCGCTCGGCTTCGAGAGAGCGACGTGGGCGCGGCGGCGCGGGCGGCCGGTGGGGCGCATGAGGTCCGCACCTTCGCGACGGGCAGGCTCGATACGGCCGCTGGCCGGGGCGGCCGCTCGACCGGCCGCCGCGGTCGTTCCGGCGGCGGCGTCGGCGTCGGCGTCGCGAGCGAACTGGCTCGCATCGACGAGCGACCCTCTTCACAGAACCCGAATTGCCACCTTAAGAAACCACGCCGGGCGATTTCCGCAAAAATCTAAGAAACCACGGCGCGCCGCAGGCGCGGCTCCGAGAAAAGGCCAGACACGAGTGTGAACAGGAGCTCCGAGCTCAAAATTTCTCTTCGCCTGCGCGGCGCGCGCACTTGGCATTTTACAAGTCCTCTGCGGTGTTTTGAGCGAGTGGATGGATGCGTGTGCGTCTTGAGTCGGTGGCAGACTGGCTGGCGGCATCGGATCCGTCCGGGACCGCAGCTCACCTCTTCCGACGAGGGGGCCGGCTCTGACCTTTGACCTACCTTTGTTTGCGGGAGCTAAGAAACCACGGCGTGGGGTGGGTGAGGGGTGTGGAAAGGCTTAGAAACGGCGGCGTGCCGCGCAATCCTGTTTTCTTAATGCCCGCAACCCACTGTAGGTGCCCGCCGCCCGCCCGCCCCGATGAGCACCATGTTTCACCTGCTCGTGCTAGCTCAGTCGCTGCAGCGCCTGGAAACGGCCGCGAGAGCCACCGGCTCTTTGCAAGCGCAGGCGACGCTGTGCGAAGTTGCTGCCACGATTCTCAAAGCAGGCTCGAATGCGGCTCCACCCTGCACGTCGGAGGCCCCATGCCCAGCTGTAGCCTCGGAACCCGGCAGCTGCGAGCCCTCCTCCATTTGTGGCTGCAGTACTGTGCTCACGTCAGGCTGCCCCAGCTGCCCGAAGACCCTACAGGATCTGATCGCTCCGAGTCTCCAGCAGCACTACTGTGCGTCGGACCAGGATTGCAACGCGCCGCGCGGCCGGTGCAGACGTGGCCGCTGCCGCTGTGCTCCGGGCTGGGGCTTGCGCAACTGCTCGTTTGAAAATGGCGCAACGGGAGGATCTGACCCGCATTTCTCGGAGCGGGTGTATTCAGGCTACTACAGCAACCTGACCTTCGCCGGCAAGACGCTCGCCAGCCCGACCGAGAGCCGACAGTCGCGCGGGACCTCGCTGAGTGGGCCAGGCAGCAACGCTGAGGAGACAGCTGGCGTGCGCACGGTTCTGCCTGTCCTCCTCTCCCTCATGCGTGTGCGCACGGTCCTGGATGTGCCCTGTGGCGATTTCAATTATATGCGTGAGGTTTTGAGCGCCGCCGCCACCCCGCCTGGCATCGTATATCAGGGCTTGGATATCGTCTCGTCGTTGGTGGCGGAGCTACAAGCCACGTTTGGCACACCAAGCGAACGGCCGAATGGCCCCTCGCCCCACCGAATCTCCTTTGGCCGATTCGACCTCGCTCTCGAATACTTGTGGCCTGCAGACCTTGTGGTGGTACGCGACTTACTGTTTCACTTTTCGGCTGAGCGGGCTGCTATGGTGCTGCGACGTATCGCGGCGTCGGGCTGCCGGTACGCGCTCATCACCTACTTCCCTCGTGGCAGCAACACACGCGCCGCACGGAAGTACCGCCCGGGAAAGGGGTTCTCGTCCTACGCGAGCTGGAACCTCGAGGCAGGTCCGTTTGGGCTACCTCCGCCACTGCTGCGAATTGGCCACGACGGTAGCAGGCGCGAGCGGCGCGTGATGGGCCTCTGGCTCTGCGCAGACCTCGCCCATTCCGTGTGACGAAGAATATCGACTCAGCGTCTTAAGAACGCGTAGTTCTTAAGAATTCTTATATCACAAGCCTCTCTCCAGCCAAGCTGGCCGTCTAGGGCGCGGACTGGCGCGGACTGGCACACACACCGGCTCACCACCGGAGCCGCGCGCACAGACCACCACGATGACGGCACCGATGCTGCTGCTATCGTTACACGCGTGCGCCACCGCGCCTCCGCTCCTCACGAGGCGGCATCCTGGCGGCGTGCTTGAGGTGCGACTCAACCGGCCTTCGAAGCTGAACGCTCTTTCTTCAGAGATGGTGGACGGACTCCGCGAGGCGGTGGTTGCGGCGAGGGAGGAGGGTGCCTCCGGCCTGCTTCTGACGGCGTCCGGAGACCGCGCATTCTGTGCGGGCGGCGACATCCGGCAGGTGGCCGCGATGCCGCCACAGCAGAGGCGCGACTTTCTGCGGCGCGAGTACAGCCTGATGATCGAGCTGTTTGCGCTGCGGGATAGCGTGCCTGTGGTCGCGCTTGCAGACGGACTCATTTTTGGCGCCGGAGCGGGGCTCTTCATGGCGGCAGAGACGCGCATTGCCAGCGCGCCGTCCAGCCTGGCGATGCCAGGCAAGCCTCTCACAGCCGCGCAGCATCGCCACTCTGCACAGTCTCCAGTGACCAGTAATATTGCAGCACTCTGCAGTAGTCCGCGTGGTCGCAGTCTCCAGTAACCAGCAGTAATGCGGGCCCCCTCGTCACCTCTCGCTGGATCTCGCCGAGCCACGCCGCAAACCTCGGCTCACCTCGGCCAAACCTCGTGTCGTCGCGCCCCGTGCCAGAGTGCGCGCTGCTGGGGCTGTGAACAGCGTCTCTTCACACCTGCAGCTGTGAACAGAGTGCGCGCTCGGCATCGTGCCCGACGTCGGCGCCACAGACTACCTGCGCAGCTGCCTGGAAGGCGGGGGAGATGCGCCGAGATGCGCCGAGATGCGCCGAGATGCGCCGAGATGCGCCGAGATGCGCCGAGATGCGCCGCTGGCGGCAGATCTCTTGCGCAGCCGCCTCGACGGCGGCGGCGCGTAGTTCATGAGAGGAGGGAGTCTTGCGCAGCAGGCGGGATCGGGCAGTGGGCGTCGCTGACCGGCGGCCGCTTCTCCTCGGACGCCATGGCGGCCGGCGGCCTCTGCACGCACGTGTACGAACGACGACCGCTGTCAGGCTCGGCTCAACTCGCCGCATCTCGCCTCGTCTCCGTGCTAGGCATGTTTGCGGCGCCGACGAAACCGAGCGCCAGCCCGGGCAGCGCTCGCTCCCTTCGACGAGCGACGCTGCCGAGGCGGTGCAGGCGGAGACCAGCCGAGAGACCGGTCGAGATCGGTCGAGATTGGCCGAGACTAGCGAGGGCGCCCGCTAAAGAGCTCGCAACTAACAGCTAAGGCGCGGCGGTGCAGGCCACCTATTCCTCGCTAGTGGACTGCTCCAGCGCGGCGGAGCTGCGCGACACGATAGGCGAGGGGAGGTTGCCTGAGAGACCCCGAGAGCGCCCGACAGTACGCGAGAGTACGCGAGAAGAGGACGCGAGACTACGCGACGAGATTACCCGGCGGCTGCGGCGCACGATAGACTCTTGCGGGGCGGCGGCGACGGCGCCAATGGCGGCGGCGACGCGGGCGGCGGCGGGAGGCTACGAGGCGGCCGCGGCGTCGCTGGTCTTTGCGCGCGAGACGCTCGATTCGGCGAGCGCGCTGCAGAGGCTTCCCGCGCGGCTTTGCGACGCGGCGGAGGCGGCCGAAGCTAAGGGCGACCTAGGTCTGGCAAGCTGGGCGCGAGACACACGGGCATCATCCGCCTGGTGCCTCCCCGGCGGCGGCACGATTTCTTTTTCACCCTGTTTTTTTCTTTTCCCAGGCAGCACTGTCGAGGGCCTCCCCGGCGGCGCTGCTGGTGGCGCTCGAGTGCCTGCAGCTGCCGCTGCCAGAGGAGCCGCTCGCGCGACGCGCCGCCGCGTTGGGTGCGGAGCTCGCCGCCAACCAGGCGCTGGTCTGCCGCGACGAGTTTGCGGAGGGCGTCGCTTGCGCCGTCGGCGAGCGCAAGGGGCAGCCGCCGCGGTGGGAGCATGCAAGCGTCGAGGAGGCGGAGGGCGACCCGGCGGTGCAGCGACTCCTCGATGCTGTCCGCCGCGCACCACCGCTCGACCTCGAGCTGGAATCGGCTGATGAGCGGCGGAGTGCGGCGGGTCGCTCTCTTGAGAGTTGAGTGTTGAGAGACGGGCCCTCGGTCACGAACTAGCCACGACCCACGTGGACGTATACTGAAGCCTTTTTCGTTCTTGTGCTGTGGGTCATCACGGACGTGCGAACAGATCGACCGGGCGAAAGGGAAGCTTCTGTGACGAGTCCCACACTGGGCCGGCGAGCTCAGCGGGGCACAGCCACAGGGGCACTGCTGAGCTCACAGACAACATTCTCTCACACATGCATAACTAGCGGCAAACATAAGATGGGCGGTATAGTGCGCGCAAGCCTGGAATTGGCTCGGCGAAGCGATGCCGCGACGGGCTGCTCGCGAACCGTGTAGCTTGGGCTTGGTTCGCGGCAGCATTGGGAGCGCAGAGGGGACGACGACATATAGCTTCTACTCACTTCTTCTTCTTCTTGGCCTTCTCAGCCGTCTCCGCAGCGGCGGCTTTCTCCTCGAGGATCGCAGCCACCTAACAGAAACGCGCAGAGGCGGTACATGACGGCGGCCCCTGCCTGCTTACTCGGCCTGGCGCAAGCAGAAGGCGCACCGGAGCAAACGCTTGCTCAAACGCGGCCTTCGGCGGCGTCGACGACGCGGTGGACGTAGCGTGCCACGGCTCGTCCGAGGACCAGTCGGTGGTCGCGGCCATCCGCGGGGAGGCTCGAGGCACGGCGAGCAGCGCGTCAGCAGAGCCACTGAGGGCGATGAGCATACACACAAAGCCTGCCACCTTCATTACGCCAACGTTAATCGCCTGAGAAAAGAATTATCTCGCATTCTTTTTTTGCGAACCCCTGCAGAAGGACTTCGCCCGCACCTCGCCTGTCGC
Organism: Emiliania huxleyi CCMP1516; assembly: GCF_000372725.1. Lineage (NCBI taxonomy): Eukaryota > Haptophyta > Isochrysidales > Noelaerhabdaceae > Emiliania > Emiliania huxleyi. The sequence continues at coordinate 361,806 of NW_005201327.1, read as the reverse complement.
GTGAATCGTGTCGTGCGACTGACGCAAAAATTCTTTTTCTCGCGATGTCTGCCCCGCCGCGCCGCCGCTCGCGCCGCCTCGCCACCGCCGCCACCGCCGCGCCATCGCCAGACACGCCGCCGCCCGCCCACCTCCTCGACCTCCCCTCGGAGCTCCTCGTGCGCGCCGTCTCTCGCTGCGACCCCGCCGACATCGCTCGCGCCGCGGGCATCTCGCGCGTCTTGCACGCCTCGCTTGCGGTGGAGGCCATCCGCTTGTGGGCGCAAGAGCGCGGTTTCGAGCTGCCGGCACTGCCAGAGGGCGAGAGCTGCGCCGTGCGGTGGCTGTGCTATTCGGCGTTGCTGTGCGAGTCCAACCCTCCGGCGAGGGTGGCGGCAGGCCAGTCTCACAGCTTCTTCATCGACGGCGAGGGGCGGCTCTCGTCGTGCGGCAAGGCTAACAGCTGGCAGCCGGGACTACTCGGGCACGGCGAGGGCGTGACGCGGCTCAACACGCCGACCCGCCTCCCCTCTCCTCAGCTGGGCGGCGAGCGTGCCGTGAGCGTGTCGACTGGATTCATGCACAGCTTCGCCCTCACTGCCGACGGAGCTCTCTGGAGCTGGGGTGGGGGAATCTATGGCATGCTGGGCCACGGCGACCAGCAGAACCAGCTGCTGCCAAAGAAGATCGAGGCCTTTGCCGGCCAGCGCATCGTCGCTGTGTGCAGAACCAGCTGCTGCCAAAGCCTCGCCCTCACCGCCGATGGAGCCGTCTGGAGCTGGGGCCAGGGAGACGTCGGCCAGCTGGGCCACGGCGACCTGCAGAACCAGCTGCTGCCCAAGGAGATCGAATCATTTGCTGGCCAGCGCGTCGTCGCTGTGTCGGCTGGAGGTCTGCACAGCCTCGCCATCACCGCCGACGGAGCTGTCTGGAGCTGGGGCAATGGAGGCTCAGGCCGGTTGGGCCACGGCGACGTGCAACGCCAGCTGCTGCCCAAGAAGATCGAGGCCTTTGCTGACCAGCGCGTCGTCGCTGTGTCGGCTGGAACAAACTACAGCCTCGCCATCACCGCCGACGGCGCTGTCTGGAGCTGGGGCTACGGACACCAAGGCAGGTTGGGCCACGGCAACCAGCAGCACCAGCTGCTGCCAAAGAAGATCGAGGCCTTTGCTGGGCGGCGCGTCGTCGCTGTCTCTGCCGACTGCCACAGCCTCGCCCTCACCGCCGACGGTGCTGTCTGGTCTGGGGGCTTTGGAGGCCAAGGCAAGCTGGGCCACGGCGACCAGCAGCACCAGCTGCTGCCGAAGAAGGTCGAGGCCTTGGTTGGGGGCCCGCGCGTCATCGCTGTGTCGGCTGGGCTGAACCACAGCCTCGCCCTCACCGCTGGCGGCGCCGCCTGGAGCTGGGGCGGGGGCGAAAGCGGCTGCCTAGGCCACGGAGATCACCTGTCGAATCAGCTCTTGCCCAAGAAGATTGAGCTGTGGAGGCAATGATGGGCGGTTGGTCGGGCGTTTAGTCGCGCAGAAGTAGAGGAGCTTGTTACAGCCCGCGTTGTGTGCCTGCATGTATGCATGTGCGTTTGGAGACTCACAAATAGGCAGGTACCCACGGGACCGCTGCGGCGGGCCTGGGAGAGGCGCCACGAGTCCCGCAATGGGACGCACGGCCCGGCGCACTTCCCCAAGCTAAATAAATAAATAAATAAAAACGGACACCTCTCTACTGTGAGATGGGTAAAAAGGAACAGGCCCCTGCCCTTGCGATCTTTGTGCAGGGTTCTTTGTGGGTGTGGTCGGAGACTACTCTAGCCGGGGTCGTCCTCCCGCAGAAGCGGCTGACGCCCGCGCAGCAGATGCTCTTCAGCGTTTCCTTTTTATGACCAACAACGTGTTTGTTTTTTGAGAAGGGTGAGTACCAACCGCAGCCTCAAGCGCCCCATCGATCACAATTCGCCCATCACGCGCACGGGGGAGAGGCCTAAAGGGCACGCGCATGTGTTAACAAGAGAGAAAGCGCGTCCGGAAGGGATTCAAGGAAGGTGAAAGAACACACATCGAAGGCTAGCTCAAAAAGAGATTATTAGTAAACAACGAAGGCGCTCTAAAAAAAAAGTGCGGGTGTGTGCGTGTCATGTGGCTACACACACACACACACACACACACACACACACACACACACACACACACACACACACACACACACACACACACACACACACACACACACACACACACACACACACACACACACACACACACACACACACACAACAGCAAGTGATCATCCGTCTGTATTATAACTAACAACGAAGGCATGTGTGAGTGAGTATTCTTGTGATACGAAACCACGACGACACACACCAGTCGACTCGCATCGGTTGCCTCCATGAACGGCGGAGCTATTCTCGCGCCCACACCACACCTGGCTCCAACGTGGACACGCCCATAGCTGGGGACACTACTAGGTCACGCATGGCATCAGAAGTTTTATCTCTGGGCCCCGAAAGGCATCTCTAGCAGCGTCGTTACGCATGCGCCCTCCCCTCCTGGGCGCATGCGCCTCACATCTCGCCGGAGCATAAGCTCTTGGTGTATGCGACGAGACGAGTTTTTCGCCATCGCCGCGAGCAGCAACGAAGCCGCCCGCCGCAACAGCCGGAGGCATCGCCGCAGCACCAGCCGCGCCGCGATCCCGCACCCGTCGACGAAGCCCTCCCCCCGCGGAAGACCGCGCGTAGCGACGCCTACACACACACACACACACACACACACACACACACACACACACACACACACACACACACACACACACACACACACACACACACACACACAACGAAGGCGCTCTCTCAAAAAAGAGGAAAACCCGCAGAGCTCGCGAGACAACCATGCCAGAACCATGCTCGCCGCGGGTAGTCTCATTCATCCCCCCATTCCCAGGGCCTCCAGGGCTCGCACCTCAACCTCTCATAGACCAGCGCGCAGCGCCATGTGAGGTATTTTCTTCTCAATAACAGCTCTGCGAAAGCCTTTTATAGCCTTCTATTACCCTCTGTGCTGCACGAATGGTGAAGACTTGTGCTTTACGCGACTTGTGTTTATTACGCGCGGGGGCGGCGGGTGTGTGGCGAGTGTGCGGGATGTCTGTGGGCCCGAGAGCGATATGCCATGTCCGTTGCGTTGTTTCATACTGATTGATTGATGGGAAGGCGAAACACAGTCCGACCAACGACTGGGTCGAAGGCAGGTAGGTAGGTAGAAAGGTGAAGAACAGCCAGGCTCGGACTGGACACCAACGCGGTATGGGTGGACGCTGGACAGATGATGACGACACGCACGAACGACACACAGACACAAACAGGCTCACAAGACACACAGCCAGCTGGCTGCCACACACCCTGAGTCGGCTTACACATAACTCAAGGCCACATCCTCCCTGTCGCCCCCCCCAGCACTCCAAGGTGCCAAGAGAACAAACAAGGGCACAACAACACAACAGACGACAGGAAGCGACATGCGAGGCTAGAGCAGGCTTGCTCTACCTCCAGCAATCTCTCCGGCCGGCGAGGCACGGACGAGACCGTGTGTGGGGTCTAGTGAGGTGTCTATGGACGCCCTCCTCAGAGGCTAGCTGCCTGCGGCTAGCCCTAATCTCGCACTCACGGACAGTGACAATCAAATGGGTGAGTGTTTGCGAGCTGTGTGTGTGTACCGTGCGAGTACTTGTAGTATAGTAGGGTGAGAATTCTGAAAAACGCCGGAATTCGGACGAGTACTCTCGCCTGCACAAATTCGATAAGTGGGACAAGGCGATGACAATCCAATGTATGAGTGTATTCAAGCAGAGGCGCGTGTGCTAATTCTAGGCCGCACGTCGTGGCACTATGACGGAGGTAGACGTAGGTAGGTAGGTGTAGGTAGACGTGCTACGAGAGAGAGAGTCTCTCTCTCTCTCTCTCTCTCTAGACGTGCTACGGAAGGCAAAGCTCAAAAAAAGAGAAAAACCGCGCGTGTCCCAGCCGGCGAGCCTGGCCGAGCCATGCGATGGCCACCTCGCTCGCCTCTGGCGCTCCTCTTCGTCTCTCTGGCTACGCCTCGGGCCGCGCTGGTCCCCGCAGTTCTCGCTGCGGCTGCGCCGGACTTTAGCCTAGCGACGTCTGTCAACGCAAAAACAATGACGCGGCTCACGCTCGGCGATTGCTTTGAGATTCGGCAGGTGCTGCTGCTGGCGGCGCAGCAGCCGAGCCCGGACGGGCACGAATACAAGACTTGGGACGAGATGATGGACGACGTCTCCATCAAGGAGCACCCCCGCTTTTCCCAGGACAAGCAGAATGCCGCGAGCTCTGAGGACCGGGCGGCGAGGAGATGGTTCGACGAGCACTTCAACCGGCAGCTCGAGCGGGCTATCGAGGCGGACATGCCGCGTTTTTACGCCGTCACCCACGACGCGCCCACGCCCTCCGGCCCGATGACGCTCCTCTCGCTCCGCGCCGCCTTTCTCTCCAGAGAGCACTCGGAGGAGTCGTTCCTCTGGGTGGGACCCGACCCGCAAAGACGGAGCGTCCTCGATTGGGCGGCGTCGCTTCACGGCTCCGGCTGTGAACAGGTGCCCGGCATGCGCGAGTGGGCCCGCGCGCATCATTGCATGCCCGCGCTCACCTCCATGTTCACGCGCTACCGCGACTCGGGCAAGTGGACCGGCAAGGCAAAGTACTCGGACGTGCAAAGAGCCAAGGGGATGGCCGACATCGGCGCGATCGTGCTGGAAGGGTGCGACTCGCTCATCTTCGTGCAGCCGCGCGTCGGGGCGGTCATCGACGAGGTCAAGGGGACAGCGCCGAACGGGAGGGTGCTGTACGGGCCCCGCCCGGGCGACAACACGAACCTGTTTGAGGTCTTCCACTCGCCTCGCGGCGACTCCGGCATCGGCCTCACAGCGCCGCTCGTGCCGGCGCTGGCGCGGGAGAGGCCAACGCCCGAGGAGGCCGACGTCCAATTCGAGGTCAACGCGCGCGCGCACGCACACACACACACACACACACACACACACACACACACACACACACACACACACACACACACACACACACACACACACACACACACACACACACACACACACACACACACACACACACACACACACACACACACACACACACTCCCACACACACGCTCCCACACCGCTCACCCACCACGCGCACCGGGCCTTGTGCACTTTGAATGCCGTGCGGCTCCTGTCGTTAGACGTGGAGGCGCGAGGGGTCGCCCGGGCCATTGCCCCACCACCTCGTAGTGTGGTGGAGACGTCGTGTGTGTGTACGTCTACCTCACCTTACCTTAGGTCAACGGAGACGGGACGTGGCGACGCACGCAGGCCATCCACGAAAAGGGCGCATGGAAAGCCTTCAACGAGAAGGTGCAGAGGGGCGGGGAGAGGGGCGAGGCGGGCGGTCAGGCGGGCGGCCTCGGGCTCAGGGAGTACATGCACACTCGGGCCGACGCCATGAGCTCGCAGCGCGTCGAGATCGGCAGGGCTGTGGGCCATAGTGGAGGCGCCAACCCGGACCCGCATCCAGCCCCCGCCGAGCAGCCGTGGCTGCCGCCGCTGCCGCTGCCACCCCGCCCGCCGGGCTCGCCGGCGGCGAGGGCGCCGCCGCCGCCAAGAGCGCCGCCGCCGCTGAGCACGCCGGGAGGAAAGCGGCCGCCTAGGCTGAAGGCGGGGCCTGGCGAGCCCGCTCCGAGGCAAACAGAAAGCGCGGCCGCGTCTGGCATCGAGGGGCCGGAGAAGGAGGGCGGGGGCGGCGCGGCGCCGCCAAGGCTGACCGGCGCGGACCGGCGGGAGAGGGTCCTCTTCTACGTCGGCAGCGAGGCGGAGGGCGCGGCGTGGGACCCGCTCGACGCAGGCGCGCTCTTTGACGAGCGGACGCAGGTGGCGGAGTCGGCGCGCGCGGTGGCGGCGCTCGGGTACGCGGTGGTCGTTGCTGGGCCGATGGTCGCGTCGGCGGAGGGGACGGCGGCGGACGGGGTTCAGTACGTACACGCGGAGTGGCTCGTCCTCACCTCTCCGCCGCGCAGGCCCGGCACGCCCGCCTCGCCCGGCAGGGTCCCGCCGTGGGTTGACGGCATCGCGCCCGGCGAGGCGCTCTTCGACCACGTGGCGATTGTGCGGCTGCGTGAACGGCGTCTCTTCACACCTGAAGCTGTGAGCAGGCGCTCTTCGACCACGTGGTGATTGTGCGGCTGCTCGGGCAGTTTGCAGCGCGCCTCCCCCTCCTCGCCCGCGTGGGCGTCTACCTCTGGGTCGCCGAGAGGGAGGCCGAGTCGCTCGGCCTGCCCGCGCCGCCCGCCAGCGCCGACGACGCGCCCTCTGCCGGCGAGGGCGACCAGGGGAGAGCGACGCCGGCGCCCGAGGCACGGCTGTCGATGCCTCTGCTCGCGAACCTGGCGGGGAGGCTCGCGCGGCTGGTCGTGCCGTCGACCGCGCACAAGCGAGTGCTCGAGGCGAGGCTGAGGCCGCTGTCGCTGCCGCCGACGCGCGGCCCGCCGCGCTCTCGCGTGGCCGTGGTGCGGCCTAATTAATGATGAGTTATTGTTAATTAATTGATTATAGGCCCGCCGCGCTCTCGCGTGGCCGTGGTGCGGCCTAATTAATGATGAGTTATTATTAATTAATTGATGATAGGCCCGCCGCGCTCTCGCGTGGCCGTGGTGCGGCCTCTGGCCGACGGCGCGCGGTGGGGCGGGGTGCGGAGCGAGCTCGGCGACGGGGGCTTCCCTCGCCACGTGCGCAACTCCTTCCTCGCGTGCGTTCGACACCTCGACCACCCGGGCCTCGTCGCCTTCCTCGACGCGCTCCCGGCCCTGCGCGAGGCCTCGCACTCCTCTCGTGCTCAAGAGGAGCGCGTGAGCTGCTCACTCCCTTCGCTCACGCCCGTAGTCGCTTCCGGGCGCCTCGATCACCGCGGGCACCCTCCCGTTCGACGGAGGCGATGCCTACCGCACCAGCCACGGGACCGAACCCGCACACGGCCTCGAGACTCTGGAGACCGGCTGGTGCTAGGCTTCACGACGGCGGGCGGCAAGTGGGGCCTCACACTGTCAAAGCCGGAGGCGGTCGTCTTTACGCGGCTCGAGGAGGCGCCGTGGGGCCGCTACGCCGGGCTGCTGCACCGGCGCTCCCTGACGGAGGAGCCGCTGCGCGCGCGCGGCGTGAACGGCGTCTCTTCACACCTGAAGCTGTGAACAGGCGCTCCCTGATGGAGGAGCTGCTGCGCGCGGACTTTGTGCTTCTGCTGCTGCCCGCGCCGTCCGCCGGCGCCGACTCTCGCCCTCCGCCGCCGCAGCTCCTGCTGGAGGCGATGCTAGCGGAGACGGCGATCGTCAGCCCCGCGCTGGGCGATGCGGCGCCCCTCTCGCAGATCCTCGGCCAAAAGGAGGCCGCCCCGCGCGCGCTCTTCCTTGTGGGCGGCGTGGCGGGCGAGCTCCTCGGCGGCGGACCGCACCGCCCCGGCGTGCCGTTCTTGTTGAGCCGCCCAGCGCTGTCTTCTCTGTAGGCCAGCTGCTCGGCGAGGGCACCGCCCCGCTGGCAAAGCTGTGCTCCGACCGCAGCGCGCGCGACGCCGCCGTGCGCGCGGCGCGGCGGTTCGCGGAGGCGCAGCACTCGCCCTCCGCCACGGGGCGGGCGTGGGAGGCGGTCTTCGAGGACACGCCCCCTAGAAGTGTACGACGGACGCCTCTCTCACAGCACAGCTGTCACCGACACAGAGAAGCGCAGTACGCACACGCACCCCCCGAGACCGCACCCTTGTCTCCCACCTGGCGCTCGAGGCGTCACGTGCTCCGCTGTACTCGGCTGTACTCGGCCGTCCTCAGCCGGGTGCAGCTGTGGTCCCTGTCCCTCGCACCACGCGCTGCTCTGAAGACTCTGCACAGTCTTCCCGCCACTGACGTTGGCGTGCTCCTTCATGGCGTAGGACCAATACGCCGCGCTGCACGACGGATCGCCCGGCAGGCCGCCGCTGCCCGTGCGCGCCACGAAGCTGCCTCCGCCGTCGCCGCCGCCGGCGCGCGGCACAGAAAGCTGCTACTCGTTCGGCGACTTTCGGCGACAGCACCAGCTGTACGCGGGGCTGCTGGTGCTCGGCGGCTGGCTGGCGGGCTCGGTCTGGATCCTCCTCGCCACGTGGCGGCAGAAGGGGACGGCCGCACCGCCGCACCGCGAGCGCGAGCACGGCTCCAGCTCGCGCAAGCACAAGGCGGCGTGACGTTTGTCTGTGCGTTGTTCTTCGTCGTGTTGTGGGTTGTGTCCACGTGTCATGCTCATGGCGCGCGCGCTCCGGCCTCCGCGCTCCGGGGGAGCCCCTCTAAAGGGTGTGGATGCTGGGTTGACGGAAATCGGGGGACGCGACCCACCTCGCCACAGACCCACAGACGGTCCCGCGCCTCGCCGCTAAAAGCTTGCGGCACGTCCGTGTCGCCTGCCACGCCCGCGTTTTTTGTCCGGAGTGAATACTCCTCATATAACAACGCGCTCGTCGGTGACGGTGGATTTTCGCCGCGCTCGGCGAACCTCGACAGCGCCTTCGGTGGCATGCAGCTGTTTGCGACAGAAGCCTGGAGAGCAGCTCCTCTGCTGCTCACACGCTCTGCACAGATGGCACAGCCTACTGTGCGGCTGCCACAGCTGTGACAGCGATGGGCTCGCCCTCACTGGCCCTCAGTCACTTGTGCTGCGGCTTGTGTGAGCGACACTGCTCGGCGATTGCCGGCACACTGTGAGACCATGGGTGTGAGGTCAAACCACGCTACCAGCGCTTGGTCACATCGGCCCCGAGGTCAGATCCTTCTACTCTGTTAGTGACAAGACTTGACTACTGGCTGGAGCCGAGCAGGAGGTCCCGGCGCACAACCCCTGGCTGGTCAACTCACGGTCCACACCCCGTAGTGCCGGGTTAGCGTCGGGTTATGGTAACCCGTGTTCTGACCCGAGCTGACCCGTGCCGGTTAGTGCGGCTTAACCCGGTATGTATGTATGTAGTAAGGTGAAGAACAGTCAGGCTCGGACTGGACACCAACGCGGTATGGGTGGACGCAAGACAGATGATGACGACACGCACGAGCGACACACAGACACAAACAAGCTCACAAGACACACAGCCAGCGGGCTGCCACACATCCTGAGTGGGCGTACACATCACTCAGGCCACGTCCCCCCTGTCGCCCCCCCAGCACTCCAAGGTGCCAAGAGACAAACAACAGCACAACAACACAGACAGGCGACAGGGGCGAACGTGTGAGACTATTGGCCAGCCGCTAGCCCTAACTCGCACTCATGGGTGACGACAGTTCATTGGATGAGTGGTTGCAAGCAGAGGCGCGTGTGCTGAATCTAGATCGCACGCCGTGGCATATGACTTGGGTAGGCGTGCGACCGCAGCGCGCCCGCCGAAGGCTCGACCGGGCGCGCGTGTCAGCCAGAACTTTGCCAGTAGAGCGATCCTGGTCTTTCCGAAGACGAGCCCCGCGCCACAGGTGCCAGCCGTGCCTCCGCGGGAGCCGCCTCTCGAGCCGCGTCCCGCCGGCACTGTCCCTGAGTGCGTCCCGCCTTGGTTGGCGACACGCACTCGACGAGGGCAGTCCAGCCGACGGGAACGTGTCGCGCGCCGGCGACGAATGCGGCGGGGTGGGTGTGGGTACCGAGCGCCGCTTCGACGAAGCGAGGTTGGCAGGCGCCCCTCACGAGTCCGTTCAGACATGCCACACGCCCCTCGCAAGCGAGGTTAGTAGGCGCCCCTGGCGAGACCCGCAAGAGATGCCCCACCCCCCTCGTACCTATACTCCACCAAACCAATGAGAAGGTGAAGGTGGAACCCGCGCTAACCCGCGCTACCTAAGCGAGGGTGCCTAACCATGAATACAAGGCGCTTTGAAGATTTGTTTTATCGTTTTTCACTGCGCCCTTCGCTGTTCATTTCCGAGAGATTCTTCCTCCGTTCAGATGTAATTCAAACACATTTTGTGGCGCTTTCAACAGATTTTTTATCGCACATTTAGTGCTCTTCATGGCAGTTTAAGGCAAGCGTGCCTTATCCTGGCTGGGTCCGGCGTGGTCGGGAGCCCTCGACTCCTCGGCGAGCTCTTTCCTGCCTCAATGACATTGCAACAATGAGCGCGTCTTACTTAGCCCTTAGCTGTCGAGAGGAGAGCACGTCTTGCCACTACGACAACAAAACTCCCTCGCGCGGAGCGGGTGAATTCTTCTTCCGCGTTTCGTGGCTCCGTGGCATAGGCACGCGGGGCGAGGACGCATGGCTGAGCCCTTGCTCATCGCGTGCAAGCAGGGTTCCACCGTCTCGGTGAACCTGCAGGTGCCAGCCGGCACCAAGGCGAGCGGCCTGCAGCAGCTGCTGGCCGCGGCCAATGGCGTTGACGTCTCGAATGACGTCACAATCAAGGTGAAGACCGGGACGGGCAGTCTTTCCTGCTTCAAGAACCTCGGCCAACTTCTCGCGCGCGACGACCCGACGGTGGCCGCACACTGGCAGATTGAGATTCAGGAGCAGAAGACCGTCGAGGAGCTACCGGCCAAGACGCCGGTCTCCATCTTCAGCTAGCCCGTGACACTACTCACTGGGCGGTGCGGGTGCTTAGCAGCAGCAGCAGTGTTCCTGCCCACCTGCCCATAATCCATAAATTGGCTTGAAGGGGCTTGAATTTAGCGTCGGTGCGGTAACTTCAAGGCAAACCGTGTTGACGAAGAGCGGAAAACATGTTTGTGAAACGCGGTTCAACGTTGCTTGAATGGCGGCTGAAAGGCGGGGGAAGAGCGGGTGAAAGGAGGGGAAATGACGGCTGAAGCAACGTAAGAAGACATTCGAATAAGCTGTAAGATCGGCGCTAAACAGGCAATAAACGCGTTTTAAATTTATTTCTAGGGCGGTGAATTCACGCCTAGGCATCCCTCCCTAAGACTCACAAACATCCACCTGTGCGCTCCGTCGATGCGCTCCGCTGCCTTTGACCATAACGTTCGAGCGGCGGTTAGGCCAGCTGCGCTTCGACTGCAAGTGACGCACACGCAATGTCATCTCTCGCGCGCCTTGGCCGTGGGGCTCAGCAGTGGGTGCGGACGACGACGTCCACGGCGTCGGCAGCGTGCCTCGACCGCACCGCCCCTTCGGCCGCCTATTTGGACTTTCCGTGCGTGCGCGACACGCCCGACTATAAGCTGAGCGCCGTCGCATTGGAGCCACCAGCAGGCCTCATGGCAATGCTGCTGCTCGAAGACACGGAGCACCTGCCCTTCCCCCTGTTGGATGCCTGCATGTGCTAGAGCGAGCGAGGCTGGCTGAGGCAGTGAGCGCGCTCGCGCCCGGTCAAGTGTCAGTGCAAGTGCAGTGCCACGGTGCAGTGCGAACGCGGGTGCGCGCGAGGCGGCGGAGGATATGGCTTTCGCCGCGGAACGGCGTCGCCGGCCGGGGAGCCGTCGGAGAGCCCCGCGACGATCGCGCCTCCCGCATTCAGTGCAGCTGTGGTGAGTGCGTCGATGCCAAGGTGCGTGCCCTGGTGGGTGCCCTGGCCTCGGTGCGCGACACGCGCGCCGAGGGCTTCGGAGGCGGGTGCGCGGTTGGTGCGGTGCGCAGTGAATAGCGGTGTGGGTTTGCAATGGGACCGGGAGGGGTTTTCGCGTGGGCGGAGAGCCCCGGTGTGTGTGCCCATCTCCCTGGGCGCCACGGTGCTACTGCTAGCGCGGGTGCTGTCTCCCCTCTCGAGTCTCGTTCAACGAAAACATCGCAACACAAACACGGTCTTTCGGTGCAATTCTTCTTCTCCGGAGCCTGCACTTCAGCATCCTTCGTCCAGCCCTACGCACGCACACGCACGTCACACACACGAGCGTGCTCTCAAAGAGGAGCGAGCGCGGCGGCGCCGGGCCGCGCGCAGCCGGGCCGGGGGCCAGACCTCATGGCTCCAACGTGGACACGCCCATAGCTGGGGACACTACTAGGTCACGCATGGCATCAGAAGTTTTATCTCTGGGCCCCGAAAGGCATCTCTAGCAGACGTGTGTAAGTGCTCCTGCGCAACACTTGGAGCACTTGGAGTGCAGTCGGTAACCTCACGCCCAGGACCGGGGAGCTGAGAAGCGCACCCAGTTGGCCGGACGCTCGGTGTCGGGTTGCGGGCAAGAGAGCCCTAGCCCCGGGGGTGCGCGGTCGCAGGGCCATAACACGTCTCCGAGGGATGGTTCCGTGTACAGGTCGCCGTTTTTTTTCTTCTTTTCCTGCCGGACAGCCGCCCAACATACACCGCGACCCGCGATGAGCTCGCTCGAGGAGCAGCTGATCCTCTACGGCGGCGGCGCCGGCGCCGGCGCCGGCGACGGCCTCCTCTTCGGCGCCGAGGCGGCGGAGGAGCGGATCAAGTCGTTGCTCGGCGAGGGCGAGCGGGGCGGGCTGATGCGGCGGCGGGTGATGCGGCGGCCCGTGGGGAGTGCGGCGCTCTCGTTTGGGGAGCGGGACGCCGACGGCGGCGCCCTCTCGCCGCTCGCCGTCGCGGATCCGCTCTCCGACCTCCTGAGCCACATCAGCGCCTCGCACGCCGGAGGCGAGTCGCGCGCGCACTGCCCGCGGCGCGCAGCGGGCCTTGCACACTGCGATCGGCCCGCCTCGCCCTGCAGGCGAGCCGTGGTCGCTACTCCGCGGCGCGGGGCGCGAGGCGGCCCACTTCCCCGGCGGCGCGGCGGCCATGCCGGTGCAACATCTGCGTTGCGCGGCGGCGTGAGCCGCGTCTCTTCACACCGCCGGCGGCGGCGCGCTGTGAATAGGTGGTGCCGTCGCCGTTCGGCGTTGGTGGGGGCGTGCCGCCGCCGCCCGGCGCGCCGACCCCGGCGCAGCACGCCACACGCGCAGCGTTTGTCCGCGCCGCCCAGATGCCCCGCACGCACGGACAGCCACTCGGATAGCAGACGCTCTCGGCTGCTGGAGTGACAGCCGAGATAGAGAGCGCGTCTCTCTCTCTCTCTCTCTCTCTCTCTCTCTCTCTCTCTCTCTCTCTCTCTCTCTCTCTCTGTATCTCTCTCACTCTCTGTGTATTAGTGTCAATGTGTGTGTGTGTGTGTGTGTGTTTGTGTGGCAAAGCCCTGTACTTCCCTTCCCTTCACTTCCCTTCACTTAACTTGCAGGTGCGCGCGTTGCTGCGCGGCTCGCTCGAGGGAGGGTCCGTTCCCCCCCCCCCCCGCTCGCGCACCCCCTCCCACCTCACCCCCCCCCTTCCTCCCCACCACCACCCCTTCCGAGTCGCATGTGGGAGGAGTTGTTGCGTCCACAGCTCGCTCCCCCGACCCGTCGCCCCGCGCGCAGAGGGCGGCCACAGGCTGCGTGCACGAAACGCCTCTTCACAGCGCCGTCCGGGTGTGAACAGGCCGCTCGACGCGGAGCACGTCGACCCGCTGGGCGGCGGCGGTCAGCCGCGTGTGGCCGAGTCGACGGCCGAGGCTGCCGCGGGGCGAGGGGAGGTGGAGGGCCCGGGCGCCTCTGTGCGAAGGCGGGGCTGCGAGTGACGACCGGTTTGCTTCCAGCCGGAGGTGCAGATGGGCCCATCGCGTTTTTCGGCAAAACATCCACATTAATAACGTTGTTTGGTATTGCTAAAAATCTCTCTCTCTCATTAATACTAAGTGATGTAACAGACAAAGGGTGCCAAGAGTATCTCTTTTTTGATTGATGGGAAGGCGAAACACAGTCCGACCAACGACTGGGACACCAACGCGGTATGGGTGGACGCAAGACGGGCGGTGGCGGTCACACAGGAGCGACACACAGAACCACAAGACAAGAGTTCCCCGCCCCCGTAGCAAGAGCTGTTCGAGAAAATCTGCCTTCGGACTCTGCCGGTCTGCCGCACGATGGCCATCACGCTCGCACCTGCCGACCGCCGCCACGGCGGCGAGACGCCTCTTCCGCCACCGCGGCGCCGGCCACAGGCCAGCGCTAGGCAGCTGCCGGCCACACCGGGCCGGATTTGCCGGCACTCGTCGCCTCACACTCCTGCGTCCACGCCGCTGTGACGTCTGGCGACGAGGCGCCGGCCGCCAAGCTTCATCGCCAATGTGGTCGCTCGCTGGTCCTCTCGGCTCGGCCACGCGTCGGACCAGCTCGCACGAGCTCCAGACAGCCACCGGTCGCCACGCGCAAAGCGTACGGGTCGCCGGATCCCTGTTTTGCTCTCACGCTGGCCGGCGTAAAACTGTGCTGGCAGTTGTCAAGCCGTACCCGTCGCGTTTCGAAAAAGAGCCCTCAATCGACGCGTCTACACGCACCGTCCCACCACTCTCCACAACTGCTACCGTGGACATCAAGCTCCTCGACTCGATCTGCGGCTACGACGGCGCTCTAGCTGCTGGCTCTCGCGGGTGTCTGGCGACCCGCTCAGGCTTGCGAAACGGCCGGCCGCGGCGACGTGTTTCGAGCTCGGTGGTCTTCTCCGCGCGGCTGGGCCCGGCCCTAGTCGGGGCCGACCCGCCCGGTCACTGGGCAGCGCATGCGCCGTCGTCCTGGACGACGGTGTGCTGGTGCATCCGGGAGGCTCCGCAGGGCTGCTCTAGCAGCCTCGGGAGGGTCGAAAATCGAAGCCGGAACAGCGGACCACGGAAGCTTCACGGACGGTGAGGCGGGCTGTGGTTGGAGCCGCCGGGCGGGAGGCGGGCATGGTCCACCAGCGGCATGGCTGCGAGCACGCTGGCCGGCTCCACGGCACTGTGACCGCGCCGCTGAAGCGGCAGCCCTCGGCAACCAAGGCCCCTGAGGCCGCCGGAGAGCCTAAAAGTGTGAGCGGGTGCGTATATAACGGGAAGGACAGTACTCCCGAGCCGGCTAGGGCGTTGGAGCACCTATGAAATGGGGAGGATCCCGCATTTTCCCCGGACTTTACTCGAGCCCGCCGCCACCCGTACCTCGCTCCAAACCACTCTCTGGGGACGCGTGTGTGAGGTGGGTGTTGCAACACGCACGTCCGTCACGTGAGAAGGCAAGGGGTGTCCGTGCCGCAGTTCGGGTCGCACTGGTAGCACGAGAACGAGCAATACCCCCGCATCCAGTCCTGTGTGCACTCTCCCCAGGCCGCTCGCTCCGGGCAAGTGTAGTCCGGAGATGGTGCAAGGTCGACAGGCTCGGTGCCGCATTCAGCCGGGCACGTGACCGAGCCGCTGAGGTCGTAGTTCGTCGGGGCTTGCAGCTTCAAAGGTGCGAACGACCCCCGCGGCCACCCGCTGAGCCCGTCGCTTAAGTCCGCCCGCCCGAGGCACGCCGTGTCGTGGCCGTATCCCACGAGGCATGTGAACGCCCATGAGAGAGAGCCGGCGAACCCGTTGTTGAGGACGTGCTTGGTCACGTTGCTCATTGACTGGTTGAACGTCGGGACGGGAGGGTAGGTCGCGCTGCTGTTTGGTGTGTAGTAAGTCCAACGATTTGAGATCTCACCGACGAGAATCGGTCTCGAACCGAGGTTGTACTGAGAAGCCGTCGTCGTCACGGGAGAACCCGTGCCAAAGGCGGCACCGTTGTCTTCCTTGGGATAATCATGAACCTGCCACACGTCGATCGTGCCCGTCTGCTGCCCGCCTGCGTCCTGGAGGCACTTGTCTGCCCAAACACGTGCCCCGCCGAATTCGCTCGTCATAGCGCACTGACTCCACGAGCTGCTCGTGACGAGATGCTGGGGTGACTCCAGCTTGACTGCCGCGATTTGCCGATTTATGAAGCGCTGGAGCGAGGCGACTGGGAAGAGGCACGTCCCGCCCTGTTCAAGATTCCAACCGGGTTGGTTGTTTGGGCCGGCACACCTGGCGACGGCGGAGAGGTCCGAGCAACCGCCTCCCGCTGGAGAGGAGGTCGACATGTTGAGGACGCCCTCGATCTCGTTGACGATCTCCCACATCGCGATGACCGGGTCGGACCGTGTAGCGCTCACCAGCGGACGAAGTGCGTTCTCGATGAAGGCCTGCAGCGCAGTCTCGTCGCCAAGGACGGAGCAGCAGAGAGCTGTGCGCACGAGCGCGGCGCTCCACATGACGGGGATGACCAGCACGCTATGATTTCGAGCGATGTCCAGGTACCGCTTGAAGGCGTCGACTACGCCGTCGGCAAGGCCGGTGATGTGACCGGACGCGTTCAGCAAGAACGGCGCGCGCCACTCCTCCATGCCGGCGTCCTCAAACATCCAAAGCCGAATGGAGTTGCCCCCATGCAGCCTAAGCGTCTCCACCTGCTGCCTGAACTCGCAGAAGCTGTTCGCAGCAAACCCCGTCGCCGCGCTGGTGTTAAAGTCGCTGCCGTAGGTTTCCGTCGTGACCCATGCGCTGTTGACGCCATTGAGATGAATTGGTCGGCCCTGCATCTCGAGCTGCCCGTCGGCACCGAGTGCGAGCATTTGCGACGGCTGCTGCGGCTGGGACGGCCCATCAATGAGGACCGGGGCCATCCATGCCGGCTGACCGGCTGCATCTCGGGGGAGCGCGACATTGTCGCTAGCGCCGCCGAGGAGGCTGCTATCGTGCTGGTGAGCGCTCGCAAAGGTGAGCTCGCGCTCCGAGGGGTGCAGCGCAAGACCCTGCGCAAGGAGAGCTAGCATGCCTTACGGATGGTGACGCTTGCTTGCGGCCTCTCCGCAGTGGAGGGGGGGTGCACCCGGGTGCACGCCGCGCTTCGCGACGCACTTCGGTTTCGCGCAGGCCGGGTAAGATATAGGTCTTTTTGGCTAGGGATCCTTTCCCGGGAGTGAACCAGCGCGAGTGACTAGCCGAGAGGAGAAGAAACGCGCCCACAGCGCGAGAGGCGGTTTCACAGTCGAAGGGTCGGAACCACCGAAAGCAAGCTACCACGCGCCTTCTCAGTGAGGCTTCACCGTCAGGCTCCAAGCCACCAGACAACGAGAAAAAACCGATGGCATTGACCGATTACCAGCAGCAAGTGACGGCCGCACTCGCGGAGTGCGGCGACGCCGTTGGAGACGGCGCGCTAGAGGCAGTCAAGACGTGGATCAAGGACGACGACGACAAGACGAAGACCGACGCCAAGTATGAGGGCGCCCTCTGCTACCTACAGGGCTTTCCCGGGACAGGTGCCGTGGCATTCGGCATTCTCGGTAAGCAGATCAAGCGCAGCGACATGAGCACGCCGAAGAAGTACATTGTCAAGATTTCAGGCAACACCAAGCATATCAAGGCAGACGAGCTGGCTGACTCGCTCAAGGGGATGGTGCTCGGCTTCAGCCGCCCCCGCTCCGCGGTGCAGGGACCGGCGAACGGCCTCCGCGCCGCCGCCCTCGGGCTCGTCGCCTCCGGCGATGAGGGCGAGGTCAAGGTCTCGGCCACGATTACGATGGCAGGGACGACGCTGGCAGGTGTCACACAGGAGTTTGAGCTCTCCGCCTTCCTCAAGCAGTACCGCTGGCCGGCGGCCGAGGGCGAGCCGGTCGAAGGGGAGCGGCAGGCCGACCTGTCCGACGCCCCGCGGCTCGCGGCGCTCGTCCGCATCCAAGGCAAGGCGGCGGCACCAGAGGACGCAGGGCAGGCAAACGGCACCAACGACGAGGTGACGGCGGTCTGCCGCGCCGCAGGCCTGGCGGGAGACCTGCCGATCACGAAGCGGTACGCCCAGATCTTCGAGGCGGCCGAGGGGCAGTTCCCGGCGTCGGCGGACGCGAACCTCGACCTCCTGGACCAAGCGGTCACGCACAAGATGGTCGACACGAGCAAGGAGGACTGGATGAAGACGGCGCTGCGACAGATCTACACCATCGCCCCGATGCAAGTCCGCCTCGACGGAGAAGGCGAGGAGGACGACCGCGGCGGCCGGGGCCGCGACCGCGGACGGCACTACGGCGGCCGCCGCGAGGGGGTGGAGCGCTCTCGCTCGAGGCAGCGCCGAGAGGCTGACGACGGTGACGATTGGGACGGATCGCAAAGCACCGAGAGCGAGCCGCGGCTGGCGAGGCCGGCAGACGACAGGGGCGTCTACCGGCGCGCGGACTACGGCACGCGCCTCCTCAAGACGCTCTGCCCAGCGGGCACTCCGCTGGCGGAGAACACGCGCCTCCTCCTCCCGGCGAGAGTGGCCAAAGAGATGGGCATTCACGAAGACGACTATCCACGGTCGAACCAGGAGTGGTCGGCCGAGGCGACGGAGCGCGTCGGGCGGCGAGTGCACGCCTGGATGGAGGAGCACCGCATCCGGACACCGGACGCGGCACGCGACGACGACGACGTCGAGAGCATCCGCGACATCTTCTCCGCCACCGCCGCTGACTCAGACAGGAGGAGAGACAGGGGGGGGGATCGCGACCAACATCGCCGGCACTCGAGCCGGAGCCGCCGCCGCTCGCGCTCGCGCTCGCGATCGGGGCGGAGGCGCAGCTACGACCGCGAGCGGTCGAACTCGCGGTCGCGATCGCGGTCGCGAGGACATGGCGGAGCGCGCAAGATTTCAATCAGCGCGGGCACGGGGGGAGGCGACGGGACGGCGCAGCTACACTACAAGCCGCTCGAGAGAGTCAGCCGCGCCAACCACCGCGGGGCACTGGCGGACGGAGACGGCCTCCTCGACACCCTCGTCGTCGACGACCTGCGGCGAGTCCTGCTTTCGACAGGTGAGGGCCGGCTAGCAGCACACCAGAGTAGCGTAGATGGACAGACGAGCAAGGACGTTACGGCGGCGTGGGAGAAGCTGCGCGGAGTCATCGAGGCGACGCTCACCAGCGCCGAGACAGCGTCGCGACGACCGGGATTCAGCTTCAACCGCGGGACGAGGATGAAGGTGCTTAAAGCCGTCAATGGGGGCCCGCTGGCGCTCGCCGCGTTCGAAGACATGGCACGAGAGGTCTACCCAGACGCTACGGACGAGGGGCGACTCACGACCTCAGTCGGGTACATCCGTGACGTCTTCGCCGCAGTCAACAGGTTCATGCGCCTACCGGAGAGCACGCTCCTTAGCGGCCTCGTGAACGAGATCGGAGTGGCGGCAGCGACAGGGAGGATCCCAGTCGAGGAGCGGCGCAAATACGTGCTGGGGCTGCTGAAGCAGTGGGATCAGCAGCGATATGACTACGTGCGCACGGCACGCGTAGAGCCGCCGTCATTCGACGAGGCAGGCGCGGCGTGCGACACGGACTGGGCAGAAGTGCGGATCACCGCGCGGCTGGCGCAGGGTAGCAGCCAGCGACCGCCAATCGGCGGCGGCGGCAAATTGCTCACCCAGGATCTCGACGTGCGTTCCCGTCTCCACGATGGTGTGCCCCGCCTGCTTCGCCGTCTCGTCCACCCGCAGCCGCTCCCGCCGCTCCCTCCGGCCGTCCCTCGCCGTCGGAAGGGCGTAGTTCGGGCCGCTCTCCTCCACGCCGGCCAGGACGTCCGCGGCGCTCACCGCCTCGACGTCCGTCGCCTCCTCCGCCGCCGGCTCGGTCGAGCCGCCCGCCGCCTCCCGTTGTCGGCGCTGTCGCTCGCGCTCGTGGTGTGCTGCTCGGCGCTCGACGCCGCCGCCCTCGTGCACACACGCCGCCTGCGGTGCCAACTCGGCTTTCGCGCGCAAATTTTGTCCATTTTGCACAAATTCCGCGACAAAGCCCCTTCGAACGCGGCCGCGAAAGCGCCGGCTTTCGAAACTAACTCGGCGCCCGCCCTCTTTCTGGCCGCGTCCCTCCACTGTCCAATCTTCTGCATTCCTCTTTTACATACATAAACACGTGCCGCAACTCTCTAGACAACGGTCCCTGCACAAAGACCGCAGGGCGGCCGGGGACCTGTTCCTTTTTACCCATCTCCTAGTAGAGGTGTCCGTTTTATTTATTTATTTAGACAACGGTCCGAACGCGAAACGCCATGGACAGACCCGATTTCCGGTACGGTATGATTGTGCAGACATCCGGGTGCAACAGAGACCCGTGACGGTAATCGTCGTGCGGTCTGCACTGTCTACTTACCTTCTCTGATCTACGAGGACGTGTCGAGCTCGGGAGCAGCCTCGTCGCTGCAGACTCGGATCTGCACCTTGAGCGTCCCCTTGGTGCGCGCCTTCTCGACGGCGGCCATCGCCTCCTCGAGCGGGTAGGTGGCCGAGATGAGGGGCGTGAGGTCGAGGCCTACACGCCGAGAGACCGCCGAGATGCAGCCGAGATACCAGCCGAGATGCAGCCGAGGTCAGACCCGAGGTCAGCCGAGAGACCGCCGAGATGCAGCCGAGATACAGCCGAGATGCAGCCCAGGTCAGCCCCGAGGTTAGCCGAGAGACCGCCGAGATGCAGCCGAGATACAGCCGAGATGCAGCCCAGGTCAGCCCCGAGGTCAGCCGAGAGACCGCCGAGATGCAGCCGAGATACAGCCGAGATGCAGCCGAGGTCAGCCGAGGTTAGCCGAGGGTGAGGGGCGTGAGGGTCGACGCCTGCAGCCATCAGCTCGAGCGCGGGCGGGAAGGGGCCGCAGCGCGAGCCGACCACGCGCAGCTCGTCGACCTGTTCACGGCTGCACGCTGTGAAGAGACGCCGCTCCCACCTCACAGCGCCGAAACCACCGGCTCGTCCACCACGAAGGGCGCCGTGTTGAAGTCGGCTCCTGCGGAGAAGGAGTCGAGATGTGGCCGAGATGGGGCCGAGATGTGGCCGAGATGTCGCCGAGATATTGCCGAAGTGTAGCCGAGATGTGGCCGAGATGTTGAAGTCGGCTCCTGCGGCACACGTCGACTTGAGTACGACTGCGCCGAGCGGCCGGCAGAGCGAGCGCGCCAGGTCGAGGCCGGTGGGCGAGCCTACGCATTGCTTCATTTGCAGAAGGCTCAGAGAGGGCTCCCGGTTCACCAGCAGGTCGAGGCCGGTGGGCGAGCCTACTCATTGCTTCATTTGCAGAAGGCTCAGAGAGGGCTCCCGGTTCACCAGCAGGTCGAGGCCGGTGGGCGGGCCTACGCATCTCACCGCTGCTCTCACCCCGCGCCAAACCTGCACGCCACAGCGGGGCGGGCACCCACCCCCCCCCCCCCCCCGGCGGTGGCGAGAGACGCAGAGGCTAGGTCGGAGAGTGGCCGCTATGATCACTGCGGCTCGAGACAAGCGCTGGTAGCGTCGACAACGACGGTGGGTTCGGGTACCGTGGGGTAGGGGAGGGTGGGTTCGGGTATCGTGGGGTAGGGGAGGGTGGGTTCGGGTACCGTGGGGATAGGGGGGACGAGCGCCTGTCGCGTCGACGACGACGTCGAAGCTCGCAGCGCGAGCTGGCAGCGCCGATGCGGCGAAGGCAGTCTCGACCTGCGCCACGGCCGGTGGGTTCGGGTACCGTGGGGTAGAGGAGGGTGTGTTCTGGTAACGTGGGGTAGGGGAGGGTGGGTTCGGGTACCGTAGTGGGGTAGTGGTGGGTGGGTTGTGGGGTAGGCGGGGTGGGTTCGGGTACCGTGGGGGTAGGGGAAGGCGGCCTCGACCTGCGCCGCAGACGACAGCAGCCCCATTTTGGCCGCGTGCCTGCGGGGAGACAGCCGAGAGACAGCGATGAGATAGCCGAAATGAAGGCGAGGGGCGGCCCAGGGCCCAGCGGGCGCTCCCACGCGCGGTACCCTTCTCGCGTGTCGACCTCGCTTGCAATCTGGGACGCATCTGGCCTGCCTCGCCACAATCTCGCCACAATCTCGCCGCAATCTCGCCGCAATCTCGCCGCAAGCTCGCCTGCCGAAGAGAACCGGCCTCGGCGTGCCCTCGCCGAGGCTCGCCGCGTGCCGGCCGAGCACCTGACAATGGATTGAGGAACGAATGAGCCGCTGTGCCGGCCGAGCACATGCACATGTGCATGCACATGCACATGTGCATGTGCATGCACCTGACAATGGGTTGATTGATGAACGAATGAAGGAACGAATTGAGAGGCGAGGCTCGCCACGTGCCGGCCGAGCACCACCTCAGATCTCCCCACACCTCCCCCATACCTCCGCATACCTCCGCATACCTCCGCATACCTCCCCGTATCTCCCCAATCTCCCCATATCTGGCACCTCGGCGATCAACAGCCCGAGCTTGCCGTCGCCGATGATTGCCACGCGGTCCTTTGGCGAGACGACCCGCTGCTCCGCGATGCGAAAGGCGGCGGCGAGCGGCTCGGCGAACGCCGCGTTCTCCGTCGAGACGCCGTCCGGCACGGCGTGAAGGTTGACGACGGGGAGGGTGAGCCGCTCGCAGTAGGTCCCGTCCTTGTTGAGGATGCCAAGCACGGTCCTCTTGGGGCAGTGGTTGCGCGCCCGCGCGCCGCCGACGGCGCACGTGCCGCACGACGCCGCGTCCCAGCAGCAGAGGTTGATGTCGCCGACGACGCGCTTGCCGACGAGGTGGGCGTGCGAGGCGGGCGCCGTCTCGACGACGCCGACAAACTCGTGGCCAACGATGCCTGACGGCGGGCGGAGGAGGCGAGGCGTGAACGCTGCGCTGATGTCGGCGGCGACGGCGATGGCGGGCGAGGCCTTTGAAGCCCATGTATCCCTTCATGATCTCGATATCGGTCGCGCAGACCGCGGCGACGAGCACACGCACCAGAGCCTCGCCTTCGGCGGGCTCCGGCACGGGCACGTCCATGACGGAGCCAGAGGCACCGTCGACGACGAAGCCGCGCATCAGCCGGGTACACATCTCTCTCAGGCAGAGCAACCACCAAACGGCGAAGCGAGCGGAGACGAAAAAAAGAAAAATGTCCCTGTGAATAGCTCCGCCGTTCAGACAGGCAATTCAAACAGCGCCTGACGCATGGCGTTCAGGTGTGCGACTACGCGCTCGTCTACGCGGAGAAGAAGAACGACGGCGAAGCGCCGTACTCGGTCTCCTTCACCGCGACGCAGAGCGGCGACGTCATCGTACAGCTGCACCCGCACTCGCAGCTCGAGCGCGCTGTGCGCCAGGAGCGGCAGGCGCAGGCCACGGAGCCGCCTGCGAGCGCGAGCCCTGCGGCGCCGCCCGCCCCTGCCGCCGCGCCGCCAGCCGCGGAGCCGGCGCCCAAGACGTACGCCGCCGCAGCCGCATCGCAGCCGCAGGGTGCCACCGCGGGTGGCCAGCCCGCCGCGCCTGCGGGCCCGGCCGCCGCCGCGCGCGTGCCGCCGCCGCCCAGCGGCGGCGGAGTGCGCGGCTGCTCCTTCACTGTCCCTAACCCGGGCAGGAAGCGTGGGCAGCAGCAGCGCGGCAAGGGCCGCGGTGCCAGGGGCCGTGCCGATGCTGGACCCCGTCTCGTTGACAAGAACGCGCTGTCCGCGCGCGGCAGCGGGCCCTCGCGCCAGTCGCGCTCGCCGTCGCCCGACTCTCCGCCCGCCAAGCGGGCCGCCTCCGCTGACTCGTCCGGCTATGAAACCGATACGCCGGACGAGGTGCAGCAGGAGGCGGTCCGCAGGGTATGCGGCGCGCTCGGCATGAGGGAGCAGTTTGAGGCGGCGATGGCGGCGGGCGAGCTGCTCGAGATGCTCGAGAGCTTGCCGCGAGGGGCGGTCGAGGCCTCTGTCCGACAGATGCGGGGTTACAACCGCACGGGCGAGTGGCCAGAGCCCATTCTCACCAGCCCTGCCCCGCAGCGCGGCCGCTCGCCAAGCCCCGTCGATGAGTGGTCAGATGGTTAGTGCCCGAGAGCGAGGGGTCCGGGGGGGAGCACAAACATAGGACGCCCAGCCTTGCCCTCGTGCCGCCGAGTGCATATCCTATGCGAGAGAGATCCCCTGTGCCCTGTGCCCAGCCCTCTCCGCGCGGCGATGCGCCCTCGCCCCTCGCTTTTGCAAAATCCTGCAAAGGTGGGGACGTGTCTGTCCTCGACCCAGCCCTAGCTTGGGATGTCCGTTGTATTTATTTATTTATGTTCATGGAGGCAACCGATGCGAGTCGACTGGTGTGTGTCGTCGTGGTAGCCCCCCATACTAGTAGCACCAGCCATGGCCTCAGGGAGCGCGGGGGGGGGCGCTGGGAGCAACACGGACAACAAAAATCAAAAGTGGTCATGTTCACAGCACCCGTATTTGCAACTAGTCATATGGCGAGCGGGACAGTCTCATGCGTCATGGCCATGCCACAGGATCTCTAACAGGATCTACAATGTACGTACGGCGCCCTCAGGGTACAGCGCACTCCTCTATCTTCCCTAGGGCCATCACTGGCACTAACCCGACGCTCGTACTCAGGGGGTTCCGGTC
Source organism: Emiliania huxleyi CCMP1516 (assembly GCF_000372725.1). NCBI lineage: Eukaryota > Haptophyta > Isochrysidales > Noelaerhabdaceae > Emiliania > Emiliania huxleyi. The sequence continues at coordinate 337,637 of NW_005201327.1, read as the reverse complement.
GAGCTGGCGCAATCGCCGCCGATCTTGTTCGTGTAGTTGCTGCTGCTCGCGCCGGATGGTGCGGATGGCCAGAGGGCCCCTAAGGGGCGCCCCTCTGAGCACGACGCATCTGTCTCCGCCCCCCCCGGCATCTGTCCCAGAGTGATGGTGCGCGCAGCTGGCGCCCCCGCCCCCGCACCACTTGGTGCGGTAGCTCCCCCATTCGCCGACGGCGCCAGTTGCCGAAGCCGTAGGTAGTCCCACGCCATGCGCTCCTTCTCACAGCTTAGTTGCTCGATGCGACGGCGCATCGCAGCCTCGGGCGCAAAAAAGGCGTCCCGTGAGCCGGCACGCGCGAGGCCGAGCCGAGCTCGAGCTCGAGCCGAGACGGGCAGAACAGAGATACAGAGCCGAGATAAATGCCGAGAGGCGGAGCCGGGACTGGGTTGAGCCGGAGCCGAGAGCGCCGAGATGTCGCACACACACCTCGAGCCCAAAGTCGTCGCGTTGCTTGATCTCGAGAGCCTGCATCAGAATGCAGGCGGCGACCATCGCGGCCGCTAGCCAAGCGCGCGTCTCCTGCGCCTGGCCCCACGAGGCTTCAAACCCCGTGTCATACCAGAGGAGCAGGGCAAGGAGAAGTGCGACCGGCCACCGGTAAAGGGGCGGGGTGCCGAGCGAGCCGTGCACGATGCCGATGCAGAAGTACTGTGCAAAGACCACCAGCCACACCTCGATGACTCCGGACTCCTCACTCACGAGCGTCGATCCTCCGGTGTGCTGCGCAGTTGAGGAAGCCCTCTCGATGAAGGTGGCGTAAAGGACTCGCAAAGGAAAGCAGATGCACCAAATCGACGAACAGATTCGCTGCGCGAGTTGGTGGTCACGCATAGCGTGCACCGCGAGGCGGATGCCGAAAAACGACGAGTCGAGTGCGAGAGCTCCCCAGCCGCCACGCTCGCGCCATTCCGCCTCAAATGTCGCAGCATGGTGTGCGGACGGCCGAAAGAAATGGAGGCCTGCAAAGCAAACAGTCGGACCAAACTGAATGATGGCGCCCTGCAGTAGCTGCAGGACAAGGGCCTGCCGGAATTGGTGGGCGTCGAAGCGCCGCTCGGTTTCAGCGTCAACGAATGTGCGGCAGAAAAAGCCGCCCCTCTGCTCAAAGTCAGAGTCTGACTCCTCTGCGAGGGCGTTGTCCGCCGCAGCGGGCGGCTCGCCAACCTCGGGCTCGTCGACGAGCTGCTCGAAGCCTCCGAGGCTCGCTGATGCCGCCTCCGAGGGCATCAGCTCCGAGATCTGCTTTGAGTAGGTGGAGAGCAATAAAACACCTGGATGTGCGGTTAATAATCGCACTCCAAGTGCTCCAAGTGCCGTTGGCGCTCGCTCCGCCTATTTCCGGCTCTGGCGGGGCCCCTACCCCGCTCAGGCCTCCAACTTTGGCTGCGCCTCGCTCATTAATCACTTTCCACTTTCCCCTGCTTTTTCTTATCTGATTTAATTCTTCCTATCTTTTGTTCACCCTATCTAGATAGTCATGGCCAATGACGTATAGTATGTCGCACCGCTCGCGCCTCTCGCGGCTGCGCGTAGGGTCGCGCTGTTGGCAGGCTGTCTTGGTGGTCGAAGGCGCTGATGAGGCGCTGATATCATTGAGCGCGCACACATACCTCATACGATACATAGAGGCAACGGCCACCGATTTAATTGCTTATGGAGCGCGCTGTCCGCTGACGTCACTCCCTCGCGCGAGAGTGACGAAGTCGCAGTGTCGCCAGCGGACGGCCACCATCTGTGTTTTTGGCTTCGCCACCGTCCAAAGCGTGCGCAATGCGCTCGCCGACATCGAGCGAGCTCGCCTCTCCGAGGAGCGGCTTGCTGTGCGGACGCCTTCTTGTGGCTCTCGTCGAGAGCGTTTTGCGGCCCGGCGGGTGGGAGAGCATGTGTCGTTTGATGTGTCACTGTGTACGTCATGTCAGTCTTGATAACAAGTACGGTCGATCCGTCAAAGCGATACACTCGTCACGATCACGTTGGACGGCTTGCACGGAGCTCTGTGCCGGCACACAGGAAGAGCCGACGGCAAGAAGAGCTCGATGGGGAGCGAGAATCGCCAAAGGTGCTAACGGAGGTTTCGGAAGTCCGCCTTGATGCGATCAGTCCCCCCAGGTTTGACTGCGTAGGTCGCGGAACTCGTTGAGTACTCGTAGCCTTTCTGCGCCTCCGTCTGCATCGCGTCGGCTGCTCTGCGGCAAGAGCAGTCTTTTCGGAAGATATCGACGATTTTCGAGAGCCACCCGCTTGGGAGCGATTGAGCGCGTCACGGAGGAGTCAGGTTCCACCTAAACCTCCTCTGACGGTTCTCGCTCCCCATCGAGCTCTTCTTGCCATACGGCTCTTCCTGTGCGTGCCGGCACAGAGCTCCGTGCAAGCCGTCCAACGTGATCGTGACGAGTGTATCGCTTTGACGGATCGACCGTACTTGTTATCAAGACTGACATGAGGTACACAGTGACACATCAAAAGACATATATATCTCGGCTAATCTGCCGGTCATATGTACATGCACACGGTGATCGGACACATCTCGCACACACATCGCGGTGTGTGTAACGGACTTCACACGTCAACGACCCCGCCGGGCGTGCCGCGCAGCGCCCGGGCGACCCACCGGAGGAAGGCCTATTTCAACCCTTCAAAATGGCCCACTATCTTTGGTACACGCACCGCGTGTCTGCTCGCGGTACACACTACGAGGGTTGAAGTCGTGCTCACCGTGCAGGCGTTCGTCTCCACCGCGACGTCAAAGGTCCACTTCCCGCCGTACGCCGTCGCCCTCGGCTGGTGCCTCGCCCTCGCCTCGGCGCTTCCCATCCCCCTCCTCGCCATACGCCCGCTCTGCTGCCCGCCCCCTTCGTATAAGAATACTCACTCACTCACACGCCGTCCTTTATCTGAGGTGGGGATATCCTGGCGGTCGACCTCTTTGCCATTAGCTTCTGACTTGTCAGTAGGGAGCATTTGTGGTGAGGAGTGAGATAATTTTACAACAAAGCTCCCTCGCACGACACTGGGCACGCACGGGACTGTGAGAGAAACCAATACACTCGGAGTACCACTGGGCTATGGCTTTGCAAGCGACCATGCTGCACATTCACCACCAATTTATCCTCCTATCTCTCTCTACTCTGCCTCTCACAGGACACAGGTTGCTCGAACAAGTTGAACAACTGGGCTTTGGCTCCTTCGAACGAAGCGCTGCCTCTGACACGGGACAGAGGGGGGGGAGGGAGGATCGAGAGGAAACAAAGGCGTGCCGCCGGCCGTCGCGACGCGCGGCGGGGCGGCGTAGGGGCGCGCAACCATTCTGCGACGGATAATCCACTGCGCCGTGAGGACCTCTTGGCGTGAGGACCTCTAGGAGGACCTCTCTTGGAGAGGACCTCTTGGCGTGAGGACCTAGGTGAGGACCTCTTCACTTGAGGCTCGTTTGAGTTTCTCGTAATTCAGGGTGCGTCAAAACACAAAAGCGGCTGTCCTGTGCTGGCTGGCCGTGGCGGCACACGACCGGGAGACGGAGTCCCTAATGTGCCTCTCAAGAGCGGAAGAGGATCGAGTCGGGCACATTTAGATGTTTTGTTTGTCACATTTATGGTTCAACATGATTGTGTCGGGGTGTGATGTGCAGGAGAACCATCTGGGAGTGTTGCTGGTAATCATTTTGGTAATGATTATTTTATATCGTCTTGCCCGTGATAATCATTTTATATCGCGGCACCTGTGTGTCGGGCCTGCGAGGTTGATTTTCCCCTTTTCTTTTTGCGAGTGTTTGGTTGGGGGAATTTCCTTTTTTCGCACGACACTGGAGCAGGCGCACATCGCTTCCAGGGAGGGGGGGTCGGGACCCCCGCTGCAACCTTCATGCCGCCTCGCGGTCGTCCCACTCTCGTCGTTCTCCCTCCTGTCGCTTCCTCCTCTGCCGCGTCGCTCTCGTCTGCCTCGTCCCGCGACGTCCTTTTCCTTTCCTGCTGGCAGGCGAATACACCTCGTGAAAGAAAAACTGTGTCACCAAGATTCTAGTCCTGTGCCCAGTAAAGAAAGAAAGAAAACAGACAACCCAAGGGAGGGATGGGAGAACGGCACGCCGCCACCACACAGGGATTTTAAGGAGAGGAGTGTGATGCGCTAGCCGTCGCCTACCCTAGGGGGTCTGCCTCTTCCTATCTCTCTTCGCGGTCTCTCTCCGATTCTCGCTTCAACCTTCCTGTGCCCAGTGTTGTGCGAGGCTGTTCGTTGTAAAATTCTTTTTCGTCCTTTCAGATTCTTTTTCTCGCGATGTCTGCCCCACCGCGCCGCCGCTCGCGCCGCCTCGCCACCGCCTCCACCGCCGCTCCCTCGCCAGACACGCCGCCGCCCGCCCGCCTCCTCGACCTCCCCACGGAGCTCCTCGTGCGCGCCCTCTCTCACTGCGACCCCACCGATATCGCTCGCGTCGCGGCCGTCTCGCTGCTCTTTCACGCCTCGCTTGCGGTGGAGGCCATCCGCTTGTGGGCGCAAGAGCGCGGCTTCGAGCTGCCGGCGCTGCCAGAGGGCGAGGGATGCGCCGTGCGGTGGCTGTGCTTGTCGGCGCTGCTGCGCGAGTCCAACTTGCCAGCGAGGGCGGCGTCAGGCTGGCAGCACAGCCTTTTTATCGACGGCGAGGGGCGGCTCTCGTCGTGCGGCATGGCAGCACAGGGCGAGGAGGACGACGAGTACGACGCGGAGGACTTTCCAGGCCTTCTCGGTCACGGTGAGGGCGTGCTGCGGCTGAATACGCCGACCCGCCTCCCTACGCTGGGTGGCGAGAGCATCGTCGCCGTGTCGGCTGGAGATTCTTACAGCCTCGCCCTCACCGCCGACGGAGCTGTCTGGAGCTGGGGCTATGGAGGCTTGGGCGGGCTGGGCCACGGCGACGAGCAGAGCCAGTGGCAGCCCAAGAAGATCGAGGCCTTTGCGGGCCAGCGCGTCATCGCTGTATCTGCTGGAGGTAGCCACAGCCTCGCCCTCACCGCGGACGGCAGTGTTTGGAGCTGGGGCTGGGGAGACGCTGGCCGGTTGGGCCACAGCGACGAGCTCGTCGCCGAACAGGAGCTGCCCACAAAGATCGAGGCCTTGGCGGGAAGGCGCGTCGTCGCCGTGTCGGCTGGAAGCAGCCACAGTCTCGCCCTCACCGCCGACGGAGCTGTCTGGAGCTGGGGCGGTGGAGCCTTTGGCCAGCTGGGCCACGGCGACGAGCAGTGGCAGCCGCTGCCAACGAAGATCGAGGCCTTTGCCGGGCGGCGCGTGATCGCTGTGCTGGCTGGAAGCAGCCACAGCCTCGCAATCACCACCGACGGCGCTGTCTGGAGCTGGGGTGATGGAGGCTTTGGCCGGCTGGGCCACGGCGACGAGCAACGCAAGCTCCTACCAAAGAAGGTCGAGGCTTTTGCTGGCCAGCGCGTCGTCGCTGTGTCGGCTGGAGGTCTGCACAGCCTCGCCATCACCGCCGACGGTGCTGTCTGGAGCTGCGGCTGTGGAGGCTTTGGTCCGTTGGGCCACGGTGACGAGCAGGACCAGCTGCTGCCGAAGAAGGTCGAGACTTTTGCTGGCCGGCGCGTCGTCGCTGTGTCGGCTGGAGCATTCCACAGCACCGCCCGCACCGCCGACGGCGCCGTCTTCACCTGGGGTCAGGGCGGCCACGGCTGCCTAGGGCACGGAGAGGACTTGTCGAACCAGCTGCTGCCCAAGAAGATCGAGGCGTGGGCGCCAGGCGGGCAGTGAGCGAAGACCGAGACGGTTGGGACTCTGTGCGCCCAGCCCCTGGCGACGAGTGCGAGGTTGACTTGGCTCTGGCGCATCTCGGCCCTGTCGATCCGTCGTTCTAAACAAAGAAATAAAGAAAACGGGCCTGAGGGACGGGAGGACGGCACCATTTTGGCTCGCCAACAAGCCCACAATCTCGGTGAGTCTCGCTCGAGCTCGGTCAATCTCGGGGCGGGCTGCTGCAGCGCGTCGAGACCTTCTCGAAGCGTATCGACGGGTGCGCCGCCCTCGCCGCCTCGACCGAGGTGTCGCTCAGGTCAACGCCGACCACCGCCTCGCCGCCGCAGATCTCCGCGGCGGTGGCGCACGTCGCGCCGCGGTCACTGCCGATCTCGAGGACGAGGTCGTCCGGGCGGAGGCTGCTCGCCGCTGCCCGACGGTACCCATCCGTCTCTCGGCAGCAGCAGTAGCTGCCGGGAGGAGAAGAGGAGAGAGGAGCAGAGGAGAGAGTAGTAGAGGTGTCCGGAGTGGAGCTGCTCTCGCCGTCTTCCGCCGCCTCTCCTACCGCCATGCCTCGCTCCGCTGCTCCTCCCTCCTCTCCACCGTCCGCCTCGCCTCCCGCCGCGGCCGGCACGAGGACAGCCTCTCCCACGCGAGGGAAGCTCTCGAGCAGAGCCTCGAGCGTCGTCGTCGCCGGCCGCTTGCCGGTGGCGGCGGAGCTGTCTGAGGCCGCCTTTGGTCGCTCCACGGCGCACTCCTGCCCATCAAGACTCACGCGACCCTGCAGCAGAAGCTGCTCCGCCTGACTCTCGCTTCGGCAGCACGCCCGCACGAGGTGGAGAGGATTTTGCTTCTCGGACGGGCCGGACGTGCGCCGGAAGCGGGTGACCGTCTCGACGCCGAGGAGAGCACACAGCTGGGCGTCGGTGAGGTGGAGAGGCACGCTGCGAAGAACGACGTCGATCGGCATGGCTTCTTTCTCCTCGTAATACACTACAATCGGTGGCGCGGGCCGGGGAGATAGCTACCGCCAAAAATAACGAAGACCGCCGCAAGCGGCGTGGCGTGGAGCGGTTGTGCATCCCTCCGGGGGCCCCTCTGCGCCGGGGAGGCGATGTTGGAGGCTAGGACGCAAGCGTCCGTCGCCCTTTTCAAACTCGGGGCCCACTCCGCTACGCTCCGACCCGAATTTGGAGGGCCTAAAAGTTTAAGGTGTTGCTGCGCAAAAGGGGTCGGACACAGGGCGCAGCTCATGCTAAGAGCTAGAAGAGGAGATAGAGAGAACAACCACCCTGTCCCGTTATTGCGTACACCAACAAACACCACAAAACGCTCACTCAGGGGGGTCACAACTACCAAGTCCCTCGACTAGCTGCCACAGGGCGCAGCTGCCACAGGGCGCAGCTGGAGACGCTCCCCCTCAATCGGCATCCACCCCCACCCGCTCCAGCCCCACTTCTGCTGCCGAGGTAGAGCGGTTTAGTGGTCCGAAGGAATCAAGGCAGGGCAGTGAGCTCGCAGGCTGCTCAGTCGCCGTCGCCGCGTGTCAAGTCAGGACAGAGCTCAGAGGACACGCCCGGCGGCTGCGGCGTCTGTGGCTGAATGAGGTGCAGTGTTCCCGTGTCGGGAGTCGTGGTTGACACTCTGAGTTGACGGGGTCTAGAGTTGATTGTTGCAACTGGGTGAGTGGGTGTGCGCGAGCGGCGCCCACCTACAGTAGCGGGGGACATGGAGATGGCTCCTGACCAACCGAGGTTCATACGAGACCGTGGTCGTGGAGAGCAAGGCCGTAGCCGTTCGCGCCAGACGTGCTACCGACTGGTTGGGTAGTAGAAACCCCGCATAGTCGGTTGAAATCCGCAAAGTCTCTTTTTCACCCGTTTCGCACCGGCCCCGCCGTGTGTGCAGGCTGTCCGCGACGTGTGACAGTGACTCCAACGTCGTCGGGTAGCCTGACGCACCGCCCGGTGTCACCACTCCATCCCGCTTCAACCCGGGCGCGCGTGCAGCTGACGAGAGCCAGTCCAAACCGCCGATAGTCGGCTGTACTGCCGCGCCTTGGCCTAGGCGCACAAGCCCGGACGGCGCATTGCCAGCTCTCGCTTCGGAAGGTTGTCGGGTGAACATAAGAGGCCCGTTATGATGGACTGCGAGTGGGCATAATCTGCATTGCTCTCAAGCTAGGCGTGGGTCATGCTGTCGGATTGGCGCCTGAGCCGTGAGCGGGACGCGCACACGCGCTGCCCCGACATGGGCCCCCGCTCCGCGTCTCGCCTCGCGGGTCTCCGGCGCTCGCTTCGCAACGGCCAGGCGCGCTTTGAGCGGGCGAGAAAGGTGGTACTCCCGCCCTTCTCGTGCGCCGATTCTAGAGGAGCCCTACCCGGCCTGCACGCACGCGCACACTACTGGTTGATCTCGGGTGCCCCATGTGCGCACGCCGTTCGCCTTATGTGGCCTGTCTAGTGGATACGGCCCAGGCAGTAGTGTGTGCATTGAGCTCTCCACAGGCTAGCCCTTCACTTGGGCCCGACCCACGCTGTGTGGGCTATCCTGCTTGCACACCGGTGTGTGCACACTTTTACGTGCGAAGTAAAAGTGTGCGGCTCCCTGTGCTGCTTCAAACGCGGCCCTCTCCGCCCGGCGTGACAGGGCCACTGGTGTGGCTCGATCTTAGGATGCTGCGCTGGCCTCTGGCACACCCAGCAGCGCTCGCGTCGCAGCTACCACCGAGTGGCACTCCGAACAGCATCGCACACCAGCATGGGATCCCGGCGGGATCCGGTAAAAGTGTGCACCCTCCCATAGGCTGTGTGTAGCAATGGCATACTGTGAGAGCACAGCTGCCCGTGCGCGTCGAGCTGCGCCGCGGCTGCAGCGGCATCGAAGCGCCAGAAGGGCCATTTGAGGACCACAGAGGCTCGCCACCAGCGCACAGTTGATGACGCCCACGGGGATGGCATCGCGCACACCCGCACTACGCTCCGGTGGCGCAGAGGGAGCTGGGCATGGCCTTTGCTGCTGCGCCTGCTGCGCCATCACCGCCACTGCCGAGGCTATGCTGCGCGTTGACACTCGCGCTGCCGATTGCTGCCAATCGCGCGGCGTGAGAACAGCATCGCGGCCGCGCGAGCCGGCTTGTGCATATTGCACCGTGGCAGCGGGCTGCGTGCCAGCACCGCCGCGAGGCGTTTGAGCACCGCGTGACGACGCGCGCAGGGCCCTCCCACCCTAGGGCAACCTTATCGGCCATCGGCGGCCCGGGATGAAGCATGATCGTGTCGCTGTCACGCCGACGACAAGCCTCGCACACACACACACCCTAATCGGCGATCAACTTTCGGATCTCGTCGGAGGACCCACGCTTTCACAGTCAGAGTCACGCAGCGCTCTTTTGATTTCGCCTTTTCCTTTTCAGCAACCCAAACACACTACGACGGGCCGCCCAACACACTACGACGGGAAACCGTTGCATCCAGCAGCAGCGAGCGAGTGGCACACGCACACAGACCCCACGCACACTATGCGCGCCAAGCGCACCACCACCGACTCACAGAAACGGATACCCCGCCGCACGGCTGAGTCGACGGGCAGTAGGCAGTGCGCCTCGACACCAGGCTGCGAGTGGCGCCGGCTCACATTCGCCACGGCCACCGCGCGCCCGCTCCACACACAACTTGCTGTCCGCTGGACCCGGCGCGCTGGCACACCGCATGCGACACCGGCACACTGGCACACCGGCATCGTTCCTGCCGCACGCGCTGATCCGGCGAGCGCGCGAGCGCGGCACGGCGCGTCTGGACAACGGGCGCAAGCCGTAGCGCGCCGGCTCTGCCGGATGCACACCAATCACTTTGCAGCTGCAGCGCCGCGCCTCGAGAGGTGTTCAGTCCCGAACTGCGCGCGGGTCTGATGACCACCGGCCAGCACCCGTCCGGGCCGTGACTGCCTCCTCCCGTCAGCAGCGCCGCGCGCCGCTCGTGCCGCGCGAGAAGGTGTTCAGTCAACGGCGGGCGCCTCGCCAGCACTGCCTGGCGCACCCGTCAAAATGTGCGCACACCTCGCCATCTCCGCCGCCTCCGAGGCCACCGGCGCCATGAGTGGTGTCTGCGCCGTCGCCGTGGGGGCCTTGGCCGGCTTGATTGGCCTCAAAGTCAGCTTTGCCGCCCCGCCGCGAGCGCCGAAAAAGCGTCAACCGCGCAACGGCGTGACGGAGAGAGAGCGACCGCGCTGCTTCTGCGAGCCGCTAGGAGCCGAGCCGATGTCTATCCGAAGCCGTCTGCCGCGCGCGTCGGTCGCGAAGGGCCCGCCGGGGATCAGTTTCCACTCCTCTGGGGCTGCCGATCACCTAAAGTGCACCCGTGTGTCGACGGGGCACTGGTGTGGAACCGGGCTCAAAAAAGCGGATTTGACCGTGCGGGTTTCTTTAGCTAGGTTGTTGTCGTGTTTTCTTTCTTTTTCTTCTTTCTTTTTCGGAGGAGCGCTTGGGCATCCTATTGCTTCCTTTTTCCGTCTATAATTCAAAGGAAGAGTAGACAAACAACGAAACAAGTCCAAGAACGCATACATCAACACATCACAGCAGAGGCAACTAACTTACTTGTTTACTCTCGAAGGAGCTCCTCGCGTGCCCGCACGCCACCGACCCGCCCACTGACGCCACGTCGCCACTGCCATGCGCCTAGGAGCTCGCCCACTGACGCGCCCGCTTTTGGCGTCAGGCTGCCGCAGGAGCGCAGCGTACTTGCGCGTTTGACGGTGCTCGGCACCCAGCGCTGCCGCCATGCGCGCGACAACATCGCGCAGGGCGTTTGCGTCGGCGGCGCCAAGGGCGATATCGATGCTTGCCGCCTTAGCCTCGGAGGCGAGCGTGCCCTCGTGCCGGCTACCAAACGTCTCTCGATGCGCCTCCACCGACTCTCGAAGAAGCGCCTGCGCGCCGTTCAGGTCGCCCTTCTCCTCCAGCAGCGAGCCGAGGCGGAAGATCGAGATGAGCGTGTCCGGGTGCCGGTCGCCGAGCGTCTCTCGGTTCCCCTCCAGCGCCTGGCGAAGCAGCGGCTCCGCGCCGTCCAGGCCACCCTGGTCCTGCAGCAGCGAGCCCAGGTTGCTGAACGAGATGAGCGTGTCCGGGTGCCGGTCGCCGAGCGTCTCTCGCCGCCCCTCCAACGCCTCGCGATACAGCGCCTCCGCGCCTGCCAGGTCGCCCTTCTTCTCTAGCAGCGAGCCGAGGCCCATGATCGAGCCGAGCGTGCTCTCGTGCCTGTCTCCGAGCGTCTCTCGGCATCCCTCCAGATCCTCTCGAAGCAACGCCTCCGCTCCGTCCAGGTCGCCCTTGGCCTTCAGCAGCCCGCCCAGGTTGTTGATCGAGCCGAGCGTGTTCTCGTGCCGGTCGCCGAGCGTCTCTCGGCACGCCTCCAGCGCCTCGCGAAGCAGTGCCTCCGCGCCGTTCAGGTCACCCTTCTCCTCCAGCAGCGAGCCGAGGCGGAAGATCAAGATGAGCGTGTTTGGGTGCCGGTCGCCGAGCGTCTCTCGGTTCCCCTCTAGCGCCTCGCGAAGCAGCGCCTCCGCGCCGTCCATGTCGCCCTGGTCCTGCAGCAGCGAGCCGAGGCTGCCGATCGAGGCGAGCGTGCTCGGGTGCCGGTCGCCGAGCGTCTCTCGCCGCCCCTCCAACGCCTCGCGAAGCAGCGCCTCCGCGCCGTCCAGGTCGCCCTTCTCCTCCAGCAGCGAGCCGAGGGTAAGCATCGACTCAAGAGTGCGCGGGTGCCGATCGCCGAGCGTCTCTCGGCTCCCCTCGAGCGCCTTGCGAAGCAGCACCTCCGCGCCGTCGAGGTCGCCCTTGGCCTTCAGCACCTGGCCGAGGTCGTTGACGGCCTCGAGCGCATCCGAATGCCACGTCTCTCCCAACTGATGCATCCCCTCCACGGCCTCGCGGAGTAGCGCCTCCGAGGAATCGCCACCTCTCACCATCTGCAGCTGTCCAAGGCGCCAAACCGACGTGAGCGTGTCCCTATGCCTGTCGCCGAGCGTTTCTCGCCTCCCCTGCAGTGCCTCGTGGCATAGCGCCTCCGCACCGTCATAATCGCACAGCTCAAGCAACACAAAACCGAGGTCGTTCATCGAGGCGAGTGTGTCCGGGTGCCGGTCACCGAGCGCCACACGCCTCCCCTCCAGCGCCTCGCGGAGCAGCGCCTCTGCGGCATGCCGGTCGCCTTGGCTTTGCAGCAGCCGACCCACGGAAGTGAGAAGCGCCGACGTCGCCCTCTCCGCCGGCTTCAGACTAGCGAGTTCCTCCCGCGCCGACGCCACCAGCCAGCCGCGAAGCGCCTCCGACACACGCGCCGTCACGAGGCTCAGGCCCTCCGCCTCCGCGTTCGCCGCACCGGGCGCGAGCGACTCGATGCAGCCAAGGATGTACCTGCGGTCCTCCACCTTTGAGATCTGCGCGTCATCCGCGTCGATCGAGGCAACGATCCCAGCAATCTCGTCAAACTTGTAGGTCAGCATCTCAACGAAGTGAGTGCGGTCAGCGGGACTGAGTGCCACGTGGAGCTTGCAGCCCTTCCTTAGCGCGTGTGACAGCTCAAACAGGCACCAAGCTCGCGTGATGGCGGCCGCGCCCCGCCGCACCCACGGCTGCGCCGGCGCCCCCTTGGCCTCTCGCTGCGGGCTCAGGAAAGGGTGCGGCGGCGCGTGCCACTCGCCGACCAGCGGCGAGCAGTAAAAGTAGACCTCGCTCACCGCCTCGAGAGCGTCGTCAAAGATGCGGTCGGTGTCCTCCTTGCGCGCGAGGTAGCCGACCGGGTCCGACTCCTTTGTGATGGATGGGGACCGGTACACGCCCGCCAGCAGGTTCTGCGAGGCGCAGAACATATCGACCCACACGTGTCGCCCTCCGCTCTCCTCCTCGAGCGGCCGCACGACGTCATCGATGGCGGCGAGCATGTCCGCGAGCGCAGTGCCAGTCCATGAGTAGGAGAAGAAGCCACGGGCGCGCGAGACCGCACGGCGCGCGAGGTGGAGGCCGTCGCGCTCCGCGATGTGCGCGACGCTCTCGGCAAGGGAGAGTCCGGTCGAAAGCGTAAGCGTGCACACCGTGACGTGCTCGCCCGACCCCTTGCACACACCTTCCATTGTCAGGCTAAGCCCGCTGTGCTGCGAGTAGAAGGCGTGGACTGCTTGCAGAAAGGCGAGCGAGACTCCGCGGTCCCCACTTGGCAGCCGATGCACATGCGGCGTTATCGGGAGCGATGCTGGCGACGCCACCTCGCGCAGCAGCGTCTCGAGTGCGACCAGCACCTCTTGGACGGCGAGGTCGTGCAGCGAGGTCGTGCGGACAACTCTCTGGGCAAGAGCTTCGCTGCCGAGCTCAGCAGCGAACTCCAAGAGGCCGGACGGTGATGGACCTCGTAGTGATGATGGCGACGATGGCAGTGAAGTAGGCCGCGTCGGACACTCTCCTTCCACTTGCTTGCCGCGAGCAGCGATGAAACACTGGCCAGCGTTCTTGTCGCGCTTGTGGCGAATCACTTTCTCTTTGAATTCTCTTTGAACCACGAGCGCATCGTAAGTCGGGCGAGCTAATGTCTGAGCTAGGGAACGGTGTCAATCTCTCGCTCTCGCGATCCACTGCCGACAGCAAGGCGAGCAGCCGATAAGGTGAGACGCTTGACACGCGCTAAGTTCCTTCTAAGTTTATAATATACCAAAAGGAGGGCTACACGAGGCCCTCTACGCTGGTCGAGAGGAAGAGGCTGCCGTGCGAGCCGGCAGCAGGCCGGCTCGGCGTGGCGACTGCCGGCGACTTTTTATGGGCTTCTCTGTTCATAGAAGCGTGCACGCTACTATGGTTTACCCACATTATGGGAGTAGTGGCCCGCCCTCAACTTGTTGGATTCGAGTTCTTTTGTTTAGATACTCTCGCTCTCCTCTGGCTTGTGTTCTGGCAGGCTTACGGCATGGACGATGGCAATAGGCTGCAGGAGGCAGCCAGCAGTGGCACCGACGAGCTCAATCTCGTTCGCGAATGCCCTGAGCTGCTGACCGGAGACGGTGTGCCAGACGGCCTTGCTGGGGAGCAGCCGGTGGGCGTCAAGCTTGCTGTTGCCGAGTCGCTGCCAGAGGGCTGCCTCGGGAGAGAAGGAGCTGCTTCCCTGGACGAACCAGCACCGACCCTGAGCGCTGCTGTCGTGCCCACTCCTCTCAGTCCTCGCAGCACCAGCTCCGCGAGCGCCGACGACCGTGTCCCGCCTCTCACCGCCGAGGAGGCGGAGACGCTCATCGTGGCCATCGAGCAGCTGAGGAGCGCACTGGAGACTCGGACGATCTCGTGTCACGGCTGGACGATCTCGTACGTGCTGCGCAAGCCGTCCACTGGGGAGGGCAGCAAGGCGAACAAGAAGAGGGGCCACTCAATTCGGGGAGACCTGGTGATGATCGACCCGCGGGACGGCGAGAAGCTCTTCTCGCTGCCGGCCGTAAAGCGCAAGCTCGGGCTCGTCGCGGTGGAGCAGCCGCGCTTCGCCGACGCCTCCGCGCGTGGTGGCGGCGGACGCGCGGGTGGCGGCGGCGGTGTGGACGACGCGGCGCACGAGGCCGCGCTGCTGCGCCGCGTGGAGGAGGGGCGCAGCGAGTGCTTCGCGTTCGCGGGCGACGGCGCGTGCTACCGCGCGCGGCTGCTCGGCGTGCGCGCGCGCTCGCCGCGCTTCCTCGTCGAGCTCGTCGCCACGCTCGGCGGCAAGGCGCACTCCGCCGCGCTACCGCCCGACCGCCGGCAGCACCTGCACGCGCACGCAATCAGCCTCGAGCCGCCGCCGCCGCCGCCGCCGCCGCCGCCGCGGCCGCCAGCGACGACAGCAACGGCGGCGGCGGCGGAGGCGGCCTCCGCGGCCTCCGCGGCCTCCGCGTCCTCCGCGTCCGCGTCCACCAGGCCGCGCGGCGGGCGGCCGGAGGGTGGTGGTGGTGGTGCGGCGATGTGGCCGGAGGCGCGCGTCGACGGAGCGCTCTTCCGCGGCGCGGCGGCGCTCGGCTGGCGCGTGGCCGAGCGCGGCGGCGCGCACTACCGCTACCTTTCGCCGAGCGGCGCCGTCTTCGGCAGCCGCGCGGCGGCGCGCGCCGCGGCCGGCTTGGTGGTGGGCGGCGGCGGCTCGGCGTGGCTCGTGGTGCCCACGGAGAGCGCCGCGTCGCCGAGCGGCGGCGCAGCCGCCAAGCCAAGGCTCGGCGAGGCGTACCAGGCGGAGCTGCCGCCGCTCTCGGTGCCGTCGGTGCGCGCGCCGCCCGCGCCGCCACCACTGTGCTTGTGCCGCCTGCCGGCGACGTGGCTGCGCGGCCGCTGGTGGTGCGCCGCCGCCGCGAGCGACGACGACGACGACGTCGGCGGCGCGCGCAGCGGCAACGGCAGCGGCTTCGGCGGCGGCGGCTGCGATTTCGAGGAGCGGCCGCCGCCGCTGCCGCGCACGCCGCTGTGCGAGTGCGGGAGGGCGTGCACGTGGGTGCGCCGCGACGCGCTCGCTGCCGGCGGCTGGTGGCGTTGTGCAAAGCCGCGCGCGGCTGGAGGGTGTGACGCGCAGTGGGTGCCCGACCGCGCGGCGGTGGCGGCGGCGGCGGCGGAGCAGGCGGCGGCGGAGCAGGCGGCGGAGCCGGAGCGCGTGAGCCGGTCGGAGGTGCAGGCCTACCTCGCCGCGCAGGCAAGCGAAAAAAAAAGAACCCTGTCTTCACCACCACCCTCTCTTCACCACTACCCTCTCTTCACCACTACCACCATGCTCGTCACCGCCACCACCACCCCGCCACCACCACCACCACCCTCCTCGTCGGTGCGCGGCCGAAGGTGTGCGTCGACCTCACCGCCGCCGCGCACGCCGAAGTGTGGCCCACCCGCGCGACGGCCGAGGCGATCGCTGACGCCGCCGAGGGCGTTGACCATTACGAGGGCGCCGACTCGATCGTCTGTCTCGCGTGCGGCTCTGGCGAGGACGATGAGCTGATGCTGCTCTGCGACGGCGACGGCTGCGACGGCGCGTACCACACGTACTGCCTCGCCGCGCCGCTCGCACGCGTGCCCGACGGCGAGTGGTACTGCGCCGCGTGCGAGCCCGCACCGGCGGCGAAGAGGGCGGCCTCGCCCGCGCCCAAGGAGGCGGCGGCAGCTGCCAAGCGACAGCGGGCCGCGAGCCCTCTGGCCGCTGCCGCCGCCGCCGCTCCGCCGCCACCGTCGCTCGAGCCGACGTCGGCACGCGGCGCGGAGGTGGAGCGCGGGCCCACGCCGGTGAAGGGCCTCTTCGCCGCGGCAGCGGCGCCGGCGGGCGCCAGGCGGCCAGCGCCCGCCGCCGTCGACGACTGCGGCGTGTGCGCGCACTGCGTCGACAAGCCGCGCTTCGGCGGGCCGGGCGTCAAGCGCAAGGCGTGCCTCGCGCGCTCCGCCGCCGCCGCCGCTGACGGCAGCACGGCCGCCAGGCGGCCAGCGCCCGCCGCCGCTGACGGCAGCACGGCCGCCAGGCGGCCAGCGCCCGCCGCCGCTGACGGCAGCACGGCCACCAGGCGGCCAGCGCCCGCCGCCGTCGACGACTGCGGCGTGTGCGCGCACTGCGTCGACAAGCCGCGCTTCGGCGGGCCGGGCGTCAAGCGCAAGGCGTGCCTCGCGCGCTCCGCCGCCGCCGCCGCTGACGGCAGCACGGGCACCACGCGCCGCGCGAGTGCAGCCGCTGACGGCAAGCCGGTGGGCAAGGCGGCGCCGCCCGCCCGCGGCGGCGCGGCGCACCACAGCGAGGCGGTGAGCGCGAGTGCGCCGCCGCCGCTCAGCCTGGCGGCGTCGGCGTTAGGTGCGACGCACGCGGCGGTGGCGGAGGGCGGCGTCGCGGCGGGCGACTACGTCGGTGCGCACTTTGTGGTCGGCGGGCTGGAGCACCCCACTACGACCGAGGGACCATGTGGAAGACGGCTAGTGCTAGTCCCCCATCGGGAGGACGACCCCGGCTAGTCGCCGATCACACCCACAAAGAACCCTGCACAAACATCGCGCGGGCGGGGACCTGTTGCTTTTACCCATCTCACAGTAGATGCGACTTGGAGCACTTGGAGTGCGGTCGGTCACCTGGGTTTCTTTTTTCTTTATTTTACGACCCGAGGTAACCGCCGATAACGTTGGTTATATGGCCTCGACCTCTCAAGCTGCGGCAGCCGTGTCGCAGGAGATCGGCGAGGCGCTGGCTGAGCGCGTCACAGCGCTGGCGGGCGACAACCAGGCGGAAAGCGTGGACGTCGACGCCTGCTGCGGCGTGGCGGACGAGGGCTTCCGACGGGGAGCCCACGAGCTGGCTTTTGCGGTGATCCTGCCAGGGGATGGGGGGCGCTTGTCCTGGTCGATGCTGACGCGCGACGGCTTGAGGGCGAGCCGCTCCTGGTTGCGCGGGTGGTGCATACGCAGCCGACGCGGTGCGGCTCTGAATTACGGGACGCACAGCGCAGGGGGCCAACGCCTCCGCCGGGGTTTGAAGGCGACGGGCGGAGATCGTTTGCGTGCTTTTTTTCTAAGCGGCTGGCTTGTGTATATGTCCACCCCACCGCGCCGCCGCTCGCGCCGCCTCGCCCCCGCCTCCACCGCTGCGCCCTCTCCAGACACGCCGCCGCCGACCCGCCTCCTCGACCTCCCCACGGAGCTCCTCGTGCGCGCCCTCTCTCGCTGCGACCCCGCCGACATCTCTCGCGTCGCGGCCGTCTCGCTCCTTTTCCACGGCTCGCTTGCGGTGGAGGCCATCCGCTTGTGGGCGCAAGAGCGCGGCTTCGAGCTGCCGGCGCTGCCAGAGGGCGAGGGCTGCGCCGTGCGGTGGCTGTGCTTTGCGGCGCTGCTGCGCAAGTCCAACCCGCCGGCGAGGCGTGCAGCAGGCAACTTCCACAGCCTCTTCATTGACGGCGAGGGGCGGCTCTCGTCGTGCGGCTCTGCGCCGGTTCACGTCCCAGGCATCCTCGGCCACGGCGAGGGCGTGACGCAGCTCAACACGCCGACCCGACTCTCTTCTACTTCGCTGGGTGGCGAGCGCGCTGTGAGCGTGGCAGCTGGCGCCGGGCACAGCCTCGTCCTCACCGCCGACGGCGCTATCTGGAGCTGGGGCTCTGGAGACGACGGCCGATTAGGCCACGGCGAGGGAGTGACGCGGCTCAACACGCCGACCCGCCTTCCGTCGACGCTGGGCGGCGAGCGCGCTGTGAGCGTGTCGGCTGGAACATGGCACAACCTCGCCCTCACCGGCAGCGGCACTGTCTGGAGCTGGGGCTCTGGAGACGACGGCCGGTTGGGCCACGGCGACGCGCAAACCGAGTGGCAGCCAAAGAAGATCGAGGCGTTGGCTGGCCAGCGCGTCGTCGCTGTGTCGGCTGGGCTGTACCACAGCCTCGCCCTCACCACCGACGGAGCCGTTTGGAGCTGGGGCCATGGAGCCTATGGCCGGCTGGGCCACGGCGGCGCGCAGGACCAGCTGCTGCCGAAGAAGGTCGATGCCTTTGCTGGCCAGCATGTCGTCGCGGTTTCGGCTGGATGGTACCACAGCCTCGCCCTCACCGCCGGCGGAGCCGTCTGGAGCTGGGGCCATGGAGGGCGAGGCCAGCTAGGCCACGGCGACCACCAGCGCCAGCTGCTGCCCAAGAAGGTCGAGGCCTTCACTGGCCAGCGCGTCGTGGCTATGTCGGCGGGAGGCGACCACAGCCTCGCCCTCACCGCCGACGGCGACGCCTGGAGCTGGGGCTACGGAGACCAAGGCAGGTTGGGCCACGGCAACCAGCAGCACCAGCTGCTGCCAAAGAAGATCGAGGCCTTTGCTGGGCGGCGCGTCGTCGCTGCGTCGGCTGGAACCCGCCACAGCCTCGCCCTCACCGCCGACGGCGCTGTCTTTGCCTGGGGCCAGGGCGGCGATGGCTGCCTAGGCCACGGGGAGGACCTGTCGAACCAGCTGCGGCCCAAGAAGATCGAGGCGTGGGCGCAGTTGTTGTAGTGTGTTACGTTTTTTTCTTTGGGGCTAACCATACCATACCGGAAAAAGTTGGAACCCAGTCGACGGAGCGGCGCGCCGGGAGAGACAGCTCGCTACTCACACAAAGCTCGCTACTCACAGCCCGATGGGACTTTTCTCCACCTTTGGTCTCACGTTTTCGGCCACCGGATATGCTGGCGTGATCAAGGGGCTGGCCTTGTTCCCACTACTGCTACCCGCGGCGCACTTTGCGGCTTACACATTCGTCACAAGTCCGGTCTCTGACTCTGTGCTCGATGCCTTGCCGGTGCCGGTAGCCAAGGTGCCTGCGCTGGTCGCGTTTCTCCTCGTTGCGCTGGCCGCCGGCTCCGGCCTCGTCGCCATCGTCGCAATCAACCTCCTCGGTACGCGTGCATCACCCGAACCGGCTGCCGTTGCGCCCACAGCTTAGCGTCCCTGCCGTTTGCGCCCAGAGCGTTCGTGCCGCTGGCGCCCAGCCGTTAGCCACCACTGCCTGGCAGGCGGCCACTACGACAACCACACGCCGCGCATGCTCAAGGGGCCGGCGCTGTCCGAGGAGCTTCCCGCCGTCTACCGGCTCCAGTGCGCGCACAACAACAGCATCGAGTGCCTCGCGTACGTGACGCCCGCCTTTTGGATGGCGTCGGCGCACGAGCTACCGCCGCCCCTCTGCGCGAAGCTCTCCCTCTTCCTCCTCGCTGCGCGAGTCGCCTACATTGCGGCGCGAGATACAGCCGAGATACAACCGACAACCGAGATACAGCCGAGATACGGGCCGCACGCCGCCACCCTGAACGAGGGCGCGTGCCCCGCGGCGCCCGCCTCCCCTCCTGTGCGACACGCGCCGCCTCCCAGCGACACCAACGACGCGCCTCCCGCAAGACAGCCAGACGCGCCCGCTGTGCCTACTGCAGTCGGCCCCGGGAACCTTCCGGGAACCTTCACGGGACTCTCTCACAGACTGTGAGAGCCCCTGTGTGAAGAGTGCGTAAAGAGGCAGGCAGGAGAGCCAGACGCGCCCGCAGTCCTGCTGCGTGATGCCTGCTCGAGCCCCCCACCGCCTCCACCACACGTACAACATGACCCGTCCTCCTTCTCGTCGTCGTTTTTCCGTCGCCCCGGCAGGCGTACGTGGTCAACGAGGACTTTCTCCGCACGGCCTTCTTCGTCTGCGGCATCGCGAGCATCGTCGAGCTGTGCGTTGGGAGCCTCTTCCCGGAGACTCTCACCAGATATGGCTATCCCTAGCCGCCGCTGCCACCGCCGCCGTGCAGTGCATAGCTAGCGCGCCTGCCCGCCCCTGCCAACATTCTCCAGAATGCTGACGGCCTCGCCCCTGATCCCGCCCAACGCGCTGACGCGCTCCGGGATGTTCTCGCACTCGCCGTGCCCAGTGTTGTGCGAGGGAGCTTTGTTGTGAAATTCTGAGCTACTGAGCTGCCGCCTCCCAAGCCTGAGGCGCAGCTCCGAAGAGCAGCCGCCCCGGCGCCAGCGGAGAGCGCGTGAACGCGTCGGAGGTGTCTCTGATGATTGAGATTGTGCGGCCGCGCGCTCTACAACTTTGCAGTGTTCACGCTTTTTGTTCGGTAAAAGTCGTCTTCCGGAAAAGGCTGTCTCCCGATACCCTAGCTCTACTAACTACTACAAATTTGCAATAGTTCTCTAAACCTGCGACCGGCGCAGCTCTAGACTAGTTGCAAAAAGTCTGCCGCCTAAAACTGCGAAAATGCTGTCACGGCCAGCTCGGCACTATCTACTCACTTTTAGACGTAGAGCACCCACTTTTTAAGCGTTCCGCGCACACACAAGGTCCGCCTGCGTGCGCCGGCAGCTTCTCAAGGCCATCGCGCGAAAAACGACGGAGGAGATGCATCCTAGCTGTCGCCACCGAAGGCGACTCGACGTCGCTGAGATCGGAGATCAAGCCACACCAGAAAAGAAGGCCACGTATCTGTCCTATCCCATCCCTCGTTTTTGTCTTTCTTTTGGCCCGACACGAGAGCCACATACAGGTATCATACACTGAAAACCACCCTCAAAACCACATACACTGAAAAAGAAAGATGTGAGCTTGTGAGCCGGACGGCTTTCATTTCTCTCTGCGTTGTTGAGCCAGGACTCAACATACTCGTTCTGTTGCCGTCCCAAACTGTCACTCCCCTTTCTCCCGGCCGGGGCGGGGCGCGCGCGGGGGCGGCGGGTGTGCGGCGAGTGTGCGGGATGTCTGTGGGCCCGAGAGCGATATGCCATGTCCGCCTTGCGTTGTTTCATAACATCGAAGGCTAAGCTCAAAAGAATATAAACAAAAGAACTCTCTCTCAAAAGAATTTAAACAAAACAACTCTCTCTCACAGCAGACAGGCTCGACACAGGTGCGAACTGGCGCGTGCTAGGAGAGAAAGATCGGCATAAGTCCGGCGGCCAACGTCAAGCATCCCCGGGGACGCACGCACGGGCGACGCACTCAGACACAGAGTTCCGTAGTCCGAGCCAGGCTGTTCTTCTCGGAGCTGCCGATGAGATGCAGTCGACCGGTCCGACTCCCAACGCGAAGACGGCTGGAGGGCCCTCTGAACCCGCGGGAGGGCCGGGGTCGGACACGGCGGTGGCGGCCTCAGTCACCAGCACCAGTGCCAGTGAGGTCGGATGCTTCGAGCACCTCATGCGCTTCTTCATCTTGGACGTCCCCACGGTCAGGCTCACGAGAGCAGAGCTGAAGAAGCTCGGCGCAGAGACGCTGCTGACAAAGTATCTTGTGTGGCGGAGGGCCCAACTGCTCGGCGCCCTCCCATTCTTGACGCTTTCGGTGATGTTTTCCCTCTCGGAAACTGCGGATTCGGCGTCAGAGGCGTTTGCATCGAAGGCTGATCTGCTCAACATCTCCCTCTCGGATCGGAGGTACATCGACGCGTTTGCGCCCATGGAGACTGCGAGCGTCTTCGTCGACCTGATGGAGGACGTGTGCCTGCTCCTCGTCATCTTCTTTGCCTCGCTCGCCTTGTGGCGGTGGATGGAGCTAAAGAGGAGCAGCCGCGCCGTCTCCGCCGTGCTGCTGCTCCTCGCGTTTCCCTACCTCTGTTTTCTCGTGCCGTATCGTCATCTCGTGGACTTTGACCTGCTGCAGACCGCCCTGTGTGAGGAGGCGCTGCAAAACAATGGCACGGAACTGGAAGGGCTGCTCGTGGGCGGGGAAGACGTGGCGGAGCTGCTGCGAGCCTCACGCTTGCCTGCCACGGAGCTGTGCGCAGACCCAAACCTCATCGGGTCCCGCCTGGAAAGCGCCTTGGAGGAGAATGGCGTCTTGTACGATTGGCCGCTGACGACATGCCCGCTCGCGCAGCGGAACGCCGGCGCACTCGATCCCGAGCTCGCCGCCGTGTGCCAAGGTCAAGCCGAGGACTCCTGCGGCCCGTGTGGGGACTGCATGTCCTTTGCCGCTGCCTTCACTGCGAGCGAGAACGACGCGGACGCCGCAGCGCGGGCCGACCGCCTCCGGGAGAGGGGTGGAGTCGCCGTGCCGGACCACTGTGTGGTCTGCGCGACGCTCCGGTTTCAAGCCGCGGGCGCAGACGCCGCCGTCACGTGCCTGGAGCTGTGCGCAGAGTACTTTCTCACTCTTGACCCGGTCATCTCGAGCGCGTGCTTTTCGCGCTCCGCAATTGGAGAGATCAAGGCTGCGCTGGCCGCCTTGGTCGGTTCGAAAGATGTGTTGCGCAGCTCCATCGGCGCGTCTACCGGCGTGACTTCCATGGCGTATTGCCTTCCCGCCAGCCTCTCCTTGCTGTGGTCCTCCATCAAGTCGGCGCGGGTGCTCAAGCTCATGATCTCGGAGTCTCGCTTTCCAGGCTACCTGCTGTGGACAGCCACCGTCTTCAGCCTCCCCCTCCTTGTAACGCTGCTCGTCTTTGCTCAGCAAGCGGTTGGCGATCTGCTCCTGCTACCCCTCGCTAGTCTCTTGCTCATCGTTTCCGTCCTTGCCTTCCTGCCGCTGGGAGATGCCACCGTGTCCTGCCGCAAGCTCGCCTTTCTGCTGAGCTGCTGTCGAGCTCCGACCGACACTAGCTCCAGCGACGGGTACGGGCTCCTCTGGGTGTGTGAGCTCTGTGTCCTGATTTGCCAACAAGATACTGACTTAGGTAGGGTGAAAAGGGAGAGGGAGGCGCGATTTCTAGGCCCTTGGGGGCCCTACGGTACCACTCAGCGCAGTCGGAGAAGCCGGTGAACGAATCCTCGGAGAGGATGGGGCAGTCATCACTGCCGCGCTCACTGGGTTCGAGAGATTGCTCTCTCTCTCTCTCTCTCTCTCTCTCTCTCTCTCTCTCTCTCTCTCTCTCTCTCTCTCTCTCTCTCTCTCTCTCTCTCTCTCTCTCTCTCTCTCTCTCTCTCTCTCTCTCTCTCTCTCTCTCTCTCTCTCTCCCCTCTCTCTCTCTCTCTCTCTCTCTCTCTCTCTCTCTCACGAAGTGTATGTGGCTCTTACCACAACGTACCCGAAGGTGGACTAAATAAATAAATAAAAACGGACACCTCCTACTGTGAGATGGGTAAAAAGGAACAGGTCCCCGCCCGTGCGATCTTTGTGCAGGGTTCTTTGTGGGTGTGGTCGGCGGCTAGCCGGGGTCGTCCTCCCGATGGGGGACTAGCACTAGCCGTCTTCCACATGGTCCCTCGGGTCCCTGCTGCTCCTAATCTCTTCGTACATCCTCCTGCTGATCTCCGCAAAGTCCTGCTCCCTCCCTCGTTTCGCCCTGCGCGTCACCTCTGGTCCTCTGCTCCGCCTCCACATCGTCTGCCCTGCGTCGTCTGGCGACGGGTCCTCCATAGTCGGTCGAGGTCGCCGCGCCCTCCTCGTGCCTCTTCCCAACGTTCCCTCGGCGGCCGATGCCGTCTGCTCCGGCTCCCCAGTCCCCGGGTCTGCCCTGCTCGCGTCTGCGCTAGTTTCTGCTTCCTCGTCTGCGCTACTCTAGTTGCTGCTTCTGAAGCGTGAAGGTGGACTGCTGAGTCCTGAGA
Organism: Emiliania huxleyi CCMP1516; assembly: GCF_000372725.1. NCBI lineage: Eukaryota > Haptophyta > Isochrysidales > Noelaerhabdaceae > Emiliania > Emiliania huxleyi. The sequence goes on along the minus strand of NW_005201327.1, from coordinate 313,890 downwards.
GGGTTTGCGATGATTTGAGCTGCGGTGTGCGGATCTGCCCGCAGACAGATTTCGTGTACCGAGGCGGTGCCTGGTGATCCTTGTGTTGTGATCTATTTGTGCATAGCGAAAGTCCCACGCGCACAAAATCACGACACAAGACCCCTCCCCACCCACACGCACGCATCGGGCTACTCCATCTCCACCTCCACAAAGAGCACGACCTGCTGCCCTGCGCACCGCGCGGCCGTCGCCTCGGGCCAGCGCCGATCCACGTCGATGCGGCGGCGGGCGCGGTCCACCTTGATGGCGCGAAAGTCGTGCGCATATCCGGAGCCGAACCCTCCGATGCTACGCCACATGTTGACGTACTCGTCCGACGCGCCGATGAAGGGCGCACCCGCGACGCTCACGCGCGCGTTCAGGTACTCTGCGGAGACGGCGTCGTGGAAGACGGCGGAACCGCGCGCAGAGAGTTGGCCGACCTGGTGAGCGGTGGTGAGGGGCGACGAGGAGGGGTCATTTACACACTATGCGCCTCACAGCCGGGATGAGGGAGGGAGATTGGTCATGAGCAGACGCACCTGCTTCATCAGGTCGGCCGCGTCGGCGGCGGAGAGGTACATGAGCAGGCCCTCGGCGAGCCACACCGTCGGTACCTTGAGACAGCATCGCGCGTGAAGAAGAGACGCCGCTCACATCGCACTCGCTCGTGACGGTGTGTATGGTGCCTGCTCACAGCAGCAGCCGTGAAGAGACGCTGCGCGTGGCGGTTCTCTAATTGGTCGTCGGCACCGCGGGATCGAATCCGGACGCCAGCAGCGCCGCCGCCCACTCGCCCGGTCGGGTGAACTCGGTGGCGACGGCGGCGCGAGACGCCACTGCGAGCGACTCACCTGCGGCATGAATGGTCGCGCAGTCCAACCAAGTGTGCGTCTCATGACCTGGGAGTGCGGCCCACCGGTTAGCAGCGGCTCCTTGACTTCAAAGGTTGTCTTCTGGTCCACCTCGTACACGCGAAGCTCCGGCAGGCCGCTCATGCGGTAGGCGCGCGCGTCGAAACCAGCGCCAAGCAGCACGAGCTGCCGGGCGCCGCGCGTGTAGTGATCGCGCAGAAAATCGTCGCCGAAGCGTGTCCGCGGCACCATGATCCAGCCGCCCATCGGCTGGGCGCGGCCCTCCTTGCCGGCAAGCGTGTACGCAAGCGGGTCGGAGAATAGAGAGTCGGGCCGCCTAGTCTCCTCGAGCCGGCTGGCAGCACACATCCGGCCGGTGAAGCTGTGCGCCGTCTCGACGCTGCGCTCGTTGAGCGCACCTGAGCCGAGCGCGGACGAGCCGACGCACATGGCGAGCGCGGCGCGTACGGGGCCGCGACGAGAGCCGGCATGCAGCATGGCGGAAGCACAGAAAACAAGAAGTTTCTACTCAGTAACACTGCGAGAACGATGGAGAGGCCGCGGATGCGGGCGCGATTCGCCGACCAGGGAGAGCCGGCCCGACCTCCCGGGGAGGGGTGGCGACGAGACACAATGCCGCCACTCCCGCCCGGGGAGGCCCCACCCGGGCTGTCGGCTCCCTCGGGGCCAATGGGGCTAGCCGACGGAGGTGGGGCGGAGGGGCCGCCTCCGAAGAAGAGACATCAAAAACGACTGCAGAGGCAGTGGGGCGACGCCCGAAAGGCGAGCAAGAGACCGAACCAGACTGAAGATCCACCCTGAAAGGGGGGGGATGAGGCCGGGCAGTGTACACGTTAGACAGTCGTGTGTGTACGTGACGGGTGGTGTCGTAGTGTCCGTGTCCACTAGCTCCGAGTAGAGGGGGCGTTCTGCAGTTAAGGGGAAACCCGGTACACGGAGCCCTCTCGGAGAACTGTGTTTACTTTAAGGCCCTTGCCCTGCGAACGCGCACCCCCGGGGCTAGGGCTCTCTTGCCCGCAACCCGATGCCAATCATCCGGCCCGCTGGGTGCGCTTCTGAGCTCCCCGGCCCTGGATGTGCGGTTAATGACTGCACTCCAAGTGCTCCAAGTGCGAGAGATCACCGTCGTGGCGACAGAATCGGACAGAGAAGACGAGGCGGTGGCGGGGCCGCGGCTGAAAAAGGCTAGGAGGGGAGGCCGGGCCCCGCGCCCGTCAGACGATCATCGGAAGGCGAACAAGAGGAAGAACTCAGAGGAGAGGGGAGCCTCCTCCGGAGTGAGGATGAGGACCTTGCGCGAACGAAGAGGCCCTGAGCGGTGACGTCGTGTGAGAGTGCGTGTCGTGTGCATGTCTGGTGTTCATTATAGCTCCGAGTAGAGGGGGCGGTCTGCTGCTAGGGGAAACCTGGAGCGCGGAGCCAACCCTCGGAGACCCGTGTTTACTTTACGGCCCTTTCCCTGCGAACGCGCACCCCCGGGGCTAGGGCTCTCTAGCCCGTAACCCGATGCCAATCATCCGGCCCGCTGGGTGCGCTTCTGAGCTCCCCGGCCCTGGGTGTGCGGTTAATGACTGCACTCCAAGTGCTCCAAGTGCTCCAAGAAGAAGCGCGATAAGAGCGACTCCGACATGGCAGGCCGCTCATCAGCGCCAGGCTGACGGTGGTCTTTCCGACATGCTGCCGCGTGGCCGCGACGAAGATGGTTGGCTTTGGCACGGCGAGGCGAGAGCGGCACGGCGATGCGAGAGAACCAGGCAGCGCCTGTGGGTAAATCTTCGCGGCTCTTTCGGTACGCTCTTTCGGCCCACTGAGCTACACAGAGAAAAAAGAAGACGCACGTGCCGTTGTCGGACCTTGCTTGAGAGCCATGGTTTGATGTCGAAGTGTTCTCGGATCGAGTCGGACACACCTCTCGTTTCGTCTCTCACCCACAGTCACTGCGCTGGGGCCTCGACCCGGCGGCGGGAAGGCTCGCCGGACCGAAAGTTCGGCGGCGAACCTCTTCTCCATCGCCTCGTGTCTCTCTCTAGGAGGTATCCCTGCCCGCCTCCCTGCGGGCGCGGAAGAGCGCCGCCTGCTCGGCAGTGGCGAAAAAGCCGAGGCTGGCCACCTTGCCGCCAACCGACTCCTTCAGCTCGTACCTCTTGCTGCCTTTCCTCTTCGGGCAGTAGTACACGCCTTTGTAGCCGCTGTTGCTGCTGCTGCTCGTTGCCAGACTCAGACCCTCCCTCCCCGCCTGCCGAACTGCGTCGGCGCCAGCGGCAGAGGAAGGTGCGGGCGGCGGCGGCGGTGGCGGCGGCGCGGTGAGATCGCTGGTGTCCCTGCCCGCCTCCCTGCGGGCGTAGAAGAGCGCAGCCTGCTCGGCGGTGGCGAACCAGCCGAGGAAGACACTCTTGCCTCCAACCGTCGCCATCAGCTGGTACTTCTTGCTGCCTTTCCTCTTCGGGCAGTAGGTCACGCCTTTGTAGCCGCTGTTGCTCCCGCCCGTGGCAAGGGAGAGCCCCTCCCTGTCTGCCTGCCGAACTGCCTCGGCGCCTGCAGCGGTGATGGTGCGCACGGCGGCCTGCGCGGCCGGCGCGGCCGGCGGCGCGCCACCGCCGCCCGCCTCGTCGGCGGAGGGGCCGCCGAGGCGCGCCCGCCCGCTCGAGCCGAAAGGCGGCGCCTCGTCCTCCCCCCCCCCCCCTCCCTCCCTCTGCTCCCCCTCGCATCGCCGCCGCTTTGCTCGGCGGAGGCCCTCCGCCGCTGCCTCGAGCACGGCCCCCCCAACCCACGCGGTGGCCGTCCCGAGGAACGTGAGCCAGGACGCACTGCCCGCAGAGGGCGCCGCCGCACCGCCTGCCGGCGGCGAGGCAGCCTCCGCAGGCAGCGGCGCGAGCTCGGCCGGCGTCGCTGGCGCGGCCGTCGCCGCCGCCGCCTCCACAGCCGGCACCTGGCGGGCGAAGGGCGAAGAGCGTGAGAAGAGAGACAGCCGCGCGCGACTCAGAATCTGCGGTGTGGTTTGCGCACCTGCACCGGCACTGGCGGTGCCTGCTGGCCGCCGGGGCCTGCAGCGAGCGGCGGCGCGGGCGCCGGAAGCAGCCGCAGCTGTGACTGCAGGCACTCGCGCGTGCAGCTCTGGCACGGCGAAGCTGGCGTCGTCGCCATGTCGACCGGCCGCAGCGGCCGCTCTCCTCGCGGCGCGCCGGACCAGTCGAGCGCGTCGTGCCGTAGGCGGCCAAGCTTGCGCTTCGTGTCGGCCTGGCGGGCCGCCTTCTCAAAGCACGTCAGGCAGACGGCGGTCCCGTATGCGACGTCGCAGCGCGGGCAGGCGTGCGTCGCCCCGCCAAGGCACATCCAGCACTCAAGTCCGTTGTGAGACGCCATCGTTTGGCGGGAGCGTCTTTTCTTTTTTCTTTTTTCGAATACGGGGTTACGCCCACTCAGGATGTGTGGCAGCCCGCTGGCTGTGTGTCTTGTGAGCTTGTTTGTGTCTGTGTGTCGCTCGTGCGTGTCGTCATCATCTGTCTACTCTCCTGTACGAATGGTTGGGCAAGTAGTGAGGGACACGATCCCGGCGTGAACACGACTAACTGACGGATCCGCTCCTGACAGTCGCACGCACCGCACTGCGGCGCGTGCGACTGTCTTTGTTTGAAGTTAAAAGTCGAATCAGGGCGCCGTCGGCGCTGTCCCTGGATTTCCTCTCACGGACCGCCTGTCCGGCACCGCTCCGGGACGCACGCCGGCGAAGCACCATCACGCTGCTGTACGGCCCCGGCATCGCCTCCCCTGGCTTAGCTCTCAGTCAAGATATTGTGCACATGGGTAGCCTCTACAATGTACACACTGACACTGAACCTCCCAGAGCTTGTCCCGGTCCGTCACGGCCATCCTCGGCCTCCGGAGGGCCCCCGGCCGCGGCGCGGTGCGGCGGCGTCACAAATCCGACCACAGAGCACCGGGACGCGGTCGGGCGATCTGAGGCCCAACTAGGCGTATGCATTGCCCATTCAGGGCTATCACCTGGACCCATCAACAGGCGCCTGTGGCGCCGTGGTCACGAGGTGTTGTTCACACCTGCCCAACCATTCATACAGCACAGTAGCGTCCACCCATACCGCGTTGGTGTCCAGTCCGAGCCTGACTGTTCTTCACCTTCCTAGATCTACTTCATACATACGGGGTTGTGAGTGTGTGAGCGACGCAAAAATAGCTTTTCCGTCGAGGCAACCGATGCGAGTCGACTGGGGGTGTGTGTCGTCGTGGTTTCGTATCAGCGTGATCGGCGCCGGCTACGGTCGGGCGGCGGCGAGGCTCTCCTTCTTCTTCCCCGGTGGCGGCCTGCCGGCCTCGCTTGGCCGAGGCGGAGGACGCGCGGCTGGCGGCGGCGTCGGCGGCCATGGCAGAGCGTCGAGGGAAGAAAATTTAGGCGCGTTGTTTGCAGATCAAGGCACAGAGCTCACACAAATCACAGCGGAGGAAAGCGGCGAGTCGCAACTCCAGGCAGGTGTCGTTGAGGCGGGCCACCCTGTCCAGAGAGGCACAGGTGCGAATGTGGGTATTTCTACTTTGATTTTTTTTATTGGTCAAAAAATTCTTTTTGAGCGTAGCGTGACTCAATAGCAGGCTTGCAAGGCGTAGTGCCACATGGCCTTCCCGGCGCCGCCCTCGCCCTCTCTCTTTGCCAAGACCTACCGTCGCGTCAAGCGGCATCGCCCAGAGCCACCCGCCGTCCAAGCCGCTAGCGCGCCCGCTCCGGCAGAGCACAGCGACGAGCCCTCGCCGGCGGCCGGCAAGGCGGAGCCTCCGCCTCCGCCGCTGGTAGACCTGTCCGCGCTGGTTCGCAGCAAGATTGCTTACTACGCTGAGGTCGATCGGACCGTTCTCGAGACGATGTGCCTCGACGAGCCTCCGCTTGGCGCTCAGTTCGCAGCAGAGGCGGAGCCAGATACTGGCGAGGACGTCCTCGACGCGGGCGATGCGGACGGTGGAGGGGTGTCTGGCGACGAGTCATCCGACCTCGAGCCGCTGGTACACCCAGAGCTTGGCGAGGGTGCGCCTCCTGTGCTGCAGGGAGTCTACTCTTCGCTGCGCTCGAGCGACCAGGTCTTTGAGCGCTGCTGCTTCGACGTGGCGGGCTTCCTGTGCGCGATGCACGGGCGGCTAAGCGAGGACGCCGTCGCGGGGCTCCGGGGTGAGATCCTTGCCGGCGGCAGCACGCAGGTAGGCAAGTCGATGTTTGTGGTGGTGGGTGTGCTACTGGCCAAGGCGAGACACCGCCTCCCAGACTCTTGCCTCGTCCCGCTCTCGCCCACACACCCGCCGCGCACCCCGTAGGCGCTCGGCCTCGCCAGCATTGTAGTCACGCACAAGGTCTCTGGCCGCAACTCGCTCACCGCCAAGATCGGAGACGCGCTGCGGCTGGTGCACGAGGGTGCGCTCGTTGAGCCTGATGCGCTGCTTAGCGAGGCGGAGCACGAGGGTGGGGATGGGCTCGTCGCTGAGCCAGAGGCGGAGCACACAGCAGCCAGGTGCATGCACTACGGCGAGCGGGAGTGTGGGAGCGCAGAGACGGCGGCCGAGCGCCGGGCGCGCTTCCTGAGCAACGGCAGCGGACCTCGCCTGGCCTGCAGCCAGGCCCTCTCTTCCCTCCTCAGCGGCCGCCGCTCCTCACCACGTAGGCGATTGCGTCGTCGTGTCTGACAGCTGCTACCAGCTGGAAGGCGTGCTGCGCAGCCTCGCACCCGGCACGCCGTACGTCCTCTTCAAGGATGAGGTTGGCATATCCACTTTGCAAATATGACAGTTGACATATCCTGACACGCGCCACCACCTACTCTCTCTGGCACGTGTGTGGCTCGTGCAGCGTGTGGGCCCCACCCTATGCGCAGGCGGACGCGCTGCTGCGGACCGCGCCTCCCTACTGCAAGCTCGAGCTGGAGAAGGCGCTCGAGCGGCTCGAACGGCGGCCAGAGACGCGGCTCGTAGTCTCAATCACGGCGACGCTGATGCCGCTCCTCCTCCACGCAGTGCGAGAGGGGCACGAGCCGGGCGGCGAGGGACCGCTCTTTAGCCGGCGCTTAGTGCGGCTCGAGGCACCAACCGAGCTGCGAGCAACGCCGTAGGCGCGAAAAGGGCGTTTGACGAATGCTGGGTCACCCGAGATCACCCAAGATCGTGGAGGAGTGTAGGCGAGATCTTCTTCTCGACGACGCCGAGCGGCCGCTACTGCGGCGTCGACCGCTTCGCCCCCCTCGGGCTCGGGCGAGGGGCGAGCTTCGGACAGGAGCCTCTCTTCCTGTCGAAGCCTCTACCAGCCACGCCGCTGCGGGGCAGCGGCGGCGAGGAGGGCGACACGCGTAGCAACGCCGGCGCCCCCCCCTGCCCTGGATGCCTGCGGGCGCCGGCGGCATTGAGCTCAGCCTCGGGACCCGTTCGAGGGTAGGCGTCATCCCCGCCTGGGACGACCTGGTCGCGGCGATGTTTGCAGACCTCTGCTGTGGTGGCGCACGCGGCGATGCGCGCCGCGGCCTCTTACTCGACGTGACGCTGTCGCGCGTGTACGTCGCGCCCTCGCTCTTCGACAAGGCGGGGTGGCCGAGATTGCGCTGACCCATGATCTCCCCTTCACCCTAGCACCCCGCTCCGGCCATCTACAATCAAAGGCCACGCCACCGTGCCCAGCCACCGCTGCCCAGGCTCGCGCTGTCCAGCGGCGGCACCCAAATCTGAGCGTGATCGTCTACTACGGCAAGGGCGCCGCCGTCCGCCTCTCGGCACAGGCTGCGCGGCGGGCGGCGGCGTCCGTCGGCGACGCGGGCGACGTGCGCGGAGTCCAGGGCTGCTGATTGCATTGGGAAAGCTCACGCCCCGGCGCATTCCGAGACGCGTCCCCCACGACTCGTCACGTATAGGCTGCGCATTTGTCGGGCTGCGCGACGCGCGGCTGAGAAGCGTGCACAGCCAGTCGGAGGTTCACTGGGTGACGACGCAGGAGGCGGCGATGCCACGGGGGCCAGGGCCAGCCTGAGGGTACGTCGCCCGAGGTGAATCGAGACTGCTCGAGATTAGGCGACGCTGCAGTGGGAGCCAGGCGAGAGCTGACGCCGCGGGTTCGGCCTGCTCATCGCTCTCAGAAAGTCGCGTGACTGCCCGATATTCCCACGAGAGTAGGCGATTCCGGGGCGAGGATCGGCCCCGCACACTCGTTTGTGGTGGGCGGGGCGAGGACGCGGCGCGCGACGGCGGTGGAGGTGCTCTCGGCAGTGGAGACGATGCTCTGTGAGCTCGGCTGCGGCGGAGACCCGATCGCTTGCTTTGGCGCCGCACCGCGATAGAGTGCGGGGGCCACCCTCCTCGTATTCACGTGCCCTCCGCGGGCGCCGCGCCCTAGGCTACGCGATGATGGCGCGGTCGGAGAGCTTCGTCTCGGCGACGCGCGTGCCATCGCATCTCGTCCTCTCGATGGCGAAAGGGGCTTCCATCGACCAGCTCGTGCAGACGGCGGGTCGCGCCACCTTCCAGCGGCTCCACGTGCTGACAGCGAACGGATGGAACCTGGACCAGGATGGCGCCGGGCGTGTGACCGTCTTGATGCCGCAAGACGACTACAAAGTGCTGCAGGCCAGTCCCAACCAATGCCGCGCGTCGGCGTTGGCTCGACGCAGCCCGTATAAACGCGAAGTCGCCCAAGACCGTAGGCCTACCCGCGGCTCGTGTCCGAGATCGACGCGCGTGTGCGCAAAGGGAGCACGCTAGCTTCGCTGCTCGATCCCGAGAGTGCGCCGAAGGACACTGCGCATCTCGATCCTCTGAGTAGAGATCGCGCTGACGTCTCTCGAATTCTGTGGAAACAGGTGCCGAGCTGGCGGAAGTCGATGAGCTCGGGCCGCTCTGCGAAGCGCGCCGCGGGTTTGGTGCCAAGCGAGAGTTCAGCCTTGAAGAATTACACGCTTGATAATTTCTTTTTTCTCGCGATGTTTCCCCGCCGGTAGGAGATTCGCCTCGGTGGCGGGGATAGGCAACGACAAAGATACACTCGCGCTGTTTTCTTTCTCTCGCGATGGCTGCCCCGCCGCGCCGCCGCTCGCGCCGCCTCGCCCCCGCCGCCACTGCCGCTCCCTCGCCAGACACGCCGCCGCCCGCCCGCCTCCTCGACCTCCCCACGGAGCTCCTCGTGCGCGCCCTCTCTCACTGCCACAGCCCCCTCGACATCGCTCGCGTCGCGGCCGTCTCGCTTCTCTTCCACGCCTCGCTTGCGGTGGAGGGCATCCGCTTGTGGGCGCAAGAGCGCGGCTTCGAGCTGCTGGCGCTGCCAGAGGGCGAAAGCTGCGCCGTGCGGTGGCTGTGCTGTGTGGCGCTGCTGCGTGAGTCCAACCCGCCGGCGAGGGCGGCAGCAGGCGAGACTCACAGCCTCTTCATCGACGGCGAGGGGCGGCTCTCGTCGTGCGGCAAGGCTCAGTTTTGGACCCCAGCCCTTCTCGGTCACGGCGGGGGCGTGACGCAGCTCAACACGCCGACCCGCCTCCCTCTGCTGGGCGGCGAGCGCGCCGTGAGCGTGTCGGCCGGAGACTACCACAGCCTCGCCCTCACCGCCGACGGCGCTGTCTGGAGCTGGGGCTCTGGAGGCGTTGGAATCTCTGGCCGGTTGGGCCATGGCGACGAGCAAGACCAGCTGCTGCCGAAGAAGGTCGAGGCCTTGGCGGGGCAGCGCGTCGTCGCCGTGTCGGCTGGATCCGAGCACAGCCTCGCGCTCACCGCCGATGGCGCCGTCTGGAGCTGGGGTGGTGGAGTCTCTGGCAAGCTGGGCCACGGCGACCAGCAGTGCCAGCTGCTGCCCAAGAAGATCGAGGCCTTAGCTGGCCAGCGCGTCGTTGCTGTGTCGGCTGGAGGCAACCACAGCCTCGCCCTCACCGCCGACGGAGCTGTCTGGAGCTGGGGCTGGGGAAGCTTTGGTAGGTTGGGCCACGGCGACGTGCAACGCCAGCTGCTGCCCAAGAAGATCGAGGCCTTTGCTGACCAGCGCGTCGTCGCTGTGTCGGCTGGAACAAACTACAGCCTCGCCGTCACCGCCCACGGCGACGTCTGGAGCTGGGGCTTTGGTCTCTTTGGCCAGCTGGGCCACGGCGACCAGCAGGACCAGCTGCTGCCAAAGAAGATCGAGGCCTTTGCTGGCCAGCATGTCGTCGCTGTGTCGGCTGGACTCGCGCACAGCCTCGCCCTCACCGCCGACGGCGCCGTCTGGAGCTGGGGCGATGGAGACTGGGGCCGGCTGGGCCACGGCGACCAGCAGCACCAGCTGCTGCCGAAGAAGATCGAGGCCTTGGCTGGGCGGCGCGTCGTCGCTGTGTCGGCGGGAGTCCACAGTCTCGCCACTACTGCCGATGGCGCTGTCTTTGCCTGGGGCCAGGGCGAGTACGGCAGCCTCGGCCACGGGGAGGACCTGTCGAACCAGCTGCTGCCCAGGAAGGTCGACGTGTGGGCTGAAGGGCAGCGGGAGTAGATGAGCTCGCCGCCGCCGCCGCCCTCCATGGAGCCTTCGCTGTCGCCGCCGTCGGAGTTGGAGTCGCCGTCGCCGCGGCCGCCCTCCGCGACGATTTTGCCGTCGTCAGTATCGCTAATCGCCGCCGCCTCCCTCGGGGATGCTCCCTCTGCGGCGCGCGCGGCAGCTCGACACGTAGTCCGCCGGCGCACATGCGGCAAGAAAAACCGGTATGGTTGCGGTAACCCTTCCCTAACCGCGAATCCTGCGCGATATTCGGGCCTCCGCACTCCGGCTCCGCCCTCCGGGCGCACATAAACTTCCCGTGACACCGCACAGTCTCGTCGTGACACGTGTGACCGCGGTCTCGTCAAGCCCGCGACCGCCATGCCGACGATGGCTTCTTTTATCAACCCATCCACAATGAAAGCTATCAACCCATCCACAATGAAAGCTATCCCCGCCGCGGTAGCTACTGAAGTGCCGCGGCAGCACACCGTCTCGGCACTCCACACCAGAGTCGCAAGCGCCGCGGGGCGGCTGCGCGCGCCTACTGTGCCGGCGGCCGCGGCGGCGGAGGCTGCTGGTAGTACTGCTGGTAGGCGGCCTGCTGCTGGTAGTACTGCTGCGGCGGCGCGTACGGCTGCTGGTAGTAGCCCTGCGGCGGGTAGCCGTACTGCTGCGGCGGCGGGTAGCCCGGGTAGCCGCCGCAGGCGCCGGCGGGCGGTTAGGCGCCCGCGTGTGGTTAACCCCCGGCTGGCAGCTAAGCAGAATACTGGGCCTACCGTCC
>NW_005201327.1:300443-301163 GCF_000372725.1 Emiliania huxleyi CCMP1516 | reverse complement strand
ACACCCTACCGCACCACCCACGGAGCCTGAACCCACACCCTACCGCACCACCCACGGAGCCTGAACCCACACCCTACCGCACCACCCACGGAGCCTGAACCCACACCCTACCGCACCACCCACGGAGCCTGAACCCACACCCTACCGCACCACCCACGGAGCCTGAACCCACACCCTACCGCACCACCCACGGAGCCTGAACCCATACCCTACCGCACCACCCCCGGAGCCTGAACCCACACCCTACCGCACCACCCACGGAGCCTGAACCCACACCCTACCGCACCACCCACGGAGCCTGAACCCACACCCTACCGCACCACCCACGGAGCCTGAACCCACACCCTACCGCACCACCCACGGAGCCTGAACCCACACCCTACCGCACCACCCACGGAGCCTGAACCCACACCCTACCGCACCACCCACGGAGCCTGAACCCACACCGGGGACTCTCTGCAGGGGGGTGGGGGTATGACCGCGCTGGCCGCACCTCGTTCTCGAGCTGCCATATCTCCCCATATCTCCCCACATCTCCCCCGTATCTCCCCATATCTCCCCCGCCTCTCCCCCGCACCTCGTTCTCGAGCTGCTTTGCGGTGGAGGAGCCTGCCTCGGCCTGCGGTCGGGGGGAGGGAGGGGGTCGGGGGGGAGGGGGGGGAGGAGGGGGGGAGGAAGGGGGGGGGGGGGGGGCCCATGGGCGGGGGGGGGGGGGGAGCG